>NC_056731.1:1434868364-1435018364 GCF_019279795.1 Protopterus annectens | reverse complement strand
TATACATGTGTTAGGATATATTTTTCACAAATCACATATAGAAAGGAGAGTCAGGTACTAACTGGTTCTCTGAGATAGCAGGTGATGCATGGAAGCCACTAACTGTGGACATGCATGCTTCTGCCTCCTTATGACCTCATCAGCACAGCATTGGTTTAGTAGTTGTTAGTTGGGATATTTTGTAGACACCATAATGGCTATAGACATCAGCTGGGTTTAAAGACCTTTTGTTTCTAGAGTATAGCCAAACAGTCCACTTATGTTGTGCTGACGAGGTCATAAGAAGGTCAAAATGTGCATGTCCACAACTAGTGGTGTTTGGCTTTCTGATCTGAATCTGTCCAAAAAGACTTAAAAAGGAAAAAGTAAAAAAATCATGGAGATTCAGAAGCCATTTAGCTGAAACACTTGATGTTCTTAGGAGGTCATAGGATCATAGGGTCATAGGAAATTACTAGGCTAATGGCCCTAGGGCCCTTAAAAGTCTAGCCAAGTTCTACTCTTATTTCCATGATCAGCACCTATTGCCCCTGTCCAAGAGGGACACGGGTGGAACTCCCGGGGTGAATTTATGGTTACTCATCCAATCATCCAGATTGCATTTGTAGAAGGCCAATGCAGTGGTCTGTTTGATATGAAATGAGAGTCTGCTCCAAAGGTGTGGTAACCTCTGGGAGACAAATCTGTCTCTCCAACAAGTTCTATTAATGTCAAATGCCAGGTTAAGGTCTTTAGAGTGAGTAACCCATGTACCATTTGACTTACAGATATGCAGCATTTCCAATTAAGAAGTGTCAGAGATTGCCTTGTATGCAAGACAGAGATTGCCTCTGAGTAGTCTGTATGAAGCAGAATAACGTGACTGATTTCAGACAATCCACATAGGACAGATGCTGAAGACCTTGAATTTTCCTTGTGAGGAACCTTTGTGGTCTCTCCAATTGCTGCAGGTGCTTGGAAAGGTACATACCAAAAGGTGAGTTGTACTCAATTACAGGCCTGATGAGGGAAGAGTACAGGAATGTTATAACTTCTTTTTTTCTGGAGGTAGTGCCCTTACTTATGAGATGAGAAATACGGAATGCCATTCTTACTGCTGTGGAGACATGGTGGTCAAAGGTAAGGTTGCTGTCAACTCGTGTGTCCAGGTCTTTCACCACTGAGTGCATACTTAAGGTGCTGCTTATTAATGTAGTAGTTAGCAGGAATATTGGGATTACAGAAAGGGATAATAGTACATCTTTTTGCATTGAGTTTAAGACCATGGCATTGTCACTAATCATTTGTTTGTGTAAGACCCTCTTGCAAGAAGGTGACATCATTTGGAGATTCTATGACCACTCCTAGTTTGCAGTCATTAGCAAACTTTTTCAGCCACAGACCTTTAATTTTTGCTTATACTTCGGAGAAATAGATTCCAAACAGTAGAGGTCTTGGGACTGATCCCTGTGGAACACTACTGCTTACAAGTTTGCTGTTGGAGGTGGATTCCCCTATTTTGACTATATGGGTTCTATCAGTGAGCTAGTTAGTGACCTTTCTAATGATATAATGGTTGATAACCAGATAGGTGAGTTTGTCAATGATGCCTGGGGGTGATGTTGTGAAATGCCTTGGCTAAGTCTAGGTAGGCTGTATGCACAGATTTCCCCTCTTCCAGGGCCTTGGTGACTGTCTGAATGAAGTCCACCAGGTTTATCAGGCATGACCTCCCTCTGACAAATTCAAACTGAGTAGGATCAAGTGTTTGGAAATTACCTATATCTTTGTTGATAAGGTCCATGATGATTCACTCTGTGGCTTTGCAGATAAGGCTATTCAGGCTAATAGGTCTATAGTTACCAGGGTCAGTAGAAACACTACCTTTGTGCAAAGGAATAACGGTGGCCATTTAACATTCAGCTGGGATAAAGCCGGTTCTTAGACTATGACTGAAAAGAGTACCTAATGGTGTTACTAATTCTTGTTGGAAGCCTTGCAGGACACAGCCTGGCCTTAGAGAGGGAATTTATGACCTGCTCTTTAGAGATACTAGTTAGGGGACAGGTGGTAAGGATGTCATGGGGTACATGTGGCGGGGACAGGGGAGTGAAGTTTTCATAGAACCTGTCGGCCAACAGGCTGGCTATGTTCATAGGCTCAGTATATGTGGTATCATTAACCACCAGTTCTGCACATATCTGGGCCTTTCTTTTTAGGTCACAGATGTAACTAAAGAATGCCTTATGGTTGTGCTTAGCTGAGGAAGCTAATTTGGATTTGTAGTTTGCTTTGGAGGACCTTCACAAGAAGTCTTATTTGCTTGTTTAAGCTGAGGAGGGAGTGTTTCTAGTTTAGGGCTGACTTCCTCTTAGACTTAGACAGCAATTTATTCCTCTTATTGTAAAGCCTGTTAATGGCAGTTGTCCACTAGGCAGGTTTGCTCTTCCTTGAGGAGCTTGTTTTGTTCCTATCAAGTACGGCCATGTCAATATAGTTAAGGAGGTATTAGTATAAAGTATTGGTGTAGAACTCAGTATAGTTGCCAGTTCCATCTGAGGGGGGTGGTGTAGTGAAGCTATTTATACCATCCCATAAGAAGTTATAATCTGCTTTGGAGAAGTTTTTTAGTTTAGTTGCTTCTTGGGTGGGGGGGCAGTCAGTTGTGATAGTTACTTTGAAGAGACTGATCTGTGGTCAGATCTCACCAAGGAGGACTTCACAGTGGGGGTGCTGCAGTGGTCCCTCATATTGCTAAGTACCAGATCCAGGATGTTGGCACACCATGTGGGAGTGGCAAACAGCTGGTCCAGGGCATTGGAATTAACGAAGTCAAGGAACCTTTGGGGAAGTGAGTTTGAGCATGTTTAATTTATCTAGTCAAGGGATGGGTGTTTGGATGTATCTTGATAGACTAAAGTAGATCCAAATAGTAGGCAGACTGGGTGTCCTGATTCATGGAAGGGGTTCTGTAGCTGGCAATGACGTGAGTAGGTATCCTACCAAAAATGAATTGCACCTTAACTATCTCTAGGGAATCATACTGTTTAACCAATCCGAGGTACATTTTTCTTTAATTAATATTGATATACCACCTAGTTTAATTTTTATGCCTTCAGTTTGTGGCCTAAAAGTGTGGAAGGAGGTGTAATCTGGTATGGCAGGGGTGGTCTCCACAGCCTTGAACCAGGTCTCCGTGACTGTAAAAATGTCTGATTCTTCCAAGGTGAGGACTTCTTCTATTGAGTGCAGTTTGCATTAAGACTCCTAGTGTTTAGCAGCATAACCTTGAGGTTGTTTTTAGATGGAGTTTTTACATCAGGAATTTTGTCCTGGAGACACTGCCTAAAAAAGACATTATGAGATGGCAACAACCTTAGCCAGTAGCCGAAATCCTAGGGGTGACAGATGAAGACCATCTGTGGCAAAACATCAAGGTCTGTCTGTCGATCAAGTCATCCCAGTCTGACAGATACTGGATCTCCTTAGAATACACCAGAAACTATGCCAGTTATTGAAGTCAGTCATTTTCTGTTTTTATTGAGACATCATCCTAGGTGAAGGTAAACTGCTGCTTAAGGCTAGGGACATATCTGCCTGTGACATATAGTCTGAGAGATCAGTCATGTCTCTCTTCATATAGTCCAGAGAGGTACATCTCAAGTCGTTCACACCAACATGGACTATGATGGAGTCAAAATAGTACCTGTTGTTGACAGACTTGACTGCATGTGTGATATTGTGTATCCTGGCACCTGACAGACAGCTGACTGTGACCTTTTCCTTATCCAGCCTGGTGAGAGGGACAACTGTGTGTCTCATAACGGAATCACCTATGACTAATATGTTTGTTTTTCTGTTTTGCCTGAAGGGCTTTACAGGTGAAACACTGGTGCATGACCTATTATGTGTATTGTGTTCTGCAGAGAAAGTATTATGTGTAGTGTGCTTGTGCTTGTGTTTGTGAGGTCTCTTGCATATATCCCATGGGCTTCTATTACAGGAGGTTTAAGATATCACACAGCAAATAAACTATAGCTTGGCTATGTTTTTCTTGTAGTTTGTAGTGTTTACTAATATATTAACATAGGAGGTATGAACATGATATGAACACTCAGATTAATTCACAATACTGGAATGGAACTATACATGTTACTGTCCACACAACACCGAGCATTACAATATGACTACTTCTTTGACAAGGAAGCTGTTTCCATCATTTAGGAAAGACATTGTCCCAGAATAGATCTACAGCCTATCAGTGTAGGTATGCTATACAATCCAATGCTCACAACATGACATGCCCTGAATAAACATTTCACTGCCATGCAATCAAAAATTGTAGTGCTATATAATTGAACAACATAAAAATGTACATAAATAACTAGATGCAATGGTGTTTATGTAACATCAGTACAGTCATATAACATTGACCCTATCAGGAATTGAACAGAAAGTCATGTGACTCTACTAACTGATAACATCTAGATGAACCACAAGCACCACAGTGCAAGTAGCAAAACTATTATGACAATTCATCTATGCTAACATACTACATCAGATGTATGTTTGGTAAACAATCTATGAGATGAACAGGGACAGTGGAGACATCTCACACTGTAAATGGACACATCATAACTGTGGGAGATACTATTCTGGCATGACAGTATAAGACATAACAATGCTAACAGGCACTAAATGTGGATATTAAACACATAATTATTTCACAACAGACAATATGTGATATTTTGCAGGATGAATCCACCATGGTAGAAATCCCAGTACACTTATGAGATGTGTCATTATGTGAAGGCGTTAAATCAAGTTATACCTGCAAGGGATATGTAGGCCTCAAATTGCTGTAGTACATCAATAACAGACAGCTGTCTCATTCCCCCATGTCAGAGGATAAGACTTCCTATAAATGTTATGTAAGGAAAATGAAATCAAATATCATTAATTTGAATTAAAGCACTAGTTTGTGAGAAATTGTCCAGGTTTTTGTAAGACAAATTAATATCTACACCTGTTGTGATGATGGGAGGTATTGCCGTCTATGCCAGGAGAAGTAGGACAGTGGATGTGTTACATATGCCAGCATAGCTAGCTGGAGTTTTGTAAAGAATTATATGTTATTTGTATATAAAACTGATTTGTACAGGTGCTTATGATGAAAATGTATTTGTAAAACTGCTTGTGTTAAAAACGTACCAAGCAGTGGGTCCTGCTGGACAGGAAAGAAATACACCTGTATGTCAGACTGTATTGTAAGTTCTGAAATGAATATATTGTAACAGAGGATACTAGAAAAGATGAGATTAATCTCAGTCCATCTAACTAGATGAAACAGAAGTCTCAGACCAGTCTGTTTTTGAAACCTGACAAGGAAGATTACACACCCACATCATCTTGCCTTCCTCTAGTAATTGATATAGGGGACAGCAATTCCTTACCTTAGTCAGTGCAGTTGTGGTGGTGCAGCAGTTAGTATTGCCACCTCACAGCTAGAGGTTCTCCAGTTCGATTCTCAGCTGGGGTGCCTTCTATGTGGAGTCTGCATGTCCTCCCTGTGGTCGTGTGGTTTTCTCCGGGTGTTCTAGTTTCATTCCAAAGACATGTAGTAGGTGGATTGGATACTCTAAATTGGCCCTAGTGTGAGTGTGTGACTTCTGTGGAAGGTTGGGTGCTGGGCTTGCAACTTGACACCATAAAACTCCACTGCCAATCATGAGCAGACAGATGATCTGCTGTGGCAACCCCTAACCAGGAAAAGATGAATTCCTTAGATCAGTCAGGAAAATATAGTTAGATTAGTTAATTATAATTTTTCTGTAACTATATGAATCTTCCCATTGGTGTCATTTTTAATACTTCCTGTGACTGAAATTCTGGTGTTCATATTATATAGATATTTAGTATTTTCATGTTCTTTTATTTTTTTATTATTAAATATATTTAAACTTTTCATTGCAGTTGGCCTTTTAGATAATATTTTAACATTTGAGAGTACTTATATTTATTTAGTGACACTGTGGCCAATCCCGAAAGCCTTGCTGCATTGGTCAAACACTACCATTTGTATTAGTATTAATTTTATTTAGTATGATTGGGTACCCTTGTAAGAGCCTCAAAGTAGCTGGCTGTGGAGTGTTCTGGTGGCAGTACCTATCTTAAAGTCTGGACAGAGGGTCATAACTGGTAAATCTGTGCCAGCCTTTCCCAGGTGTATATGTGTGTGTGTGTGTGTGTGTGTGTGTGTGTGTGTGTGTGTGTGTGTGTGTGTGTGTGTGTGTGTGTGTGTGTGTGTGTGTGTGTGTGTGTGCGTGTGTGTGCGTGTGTGTGTGTGCGTGTGTGTGTGAAAATCAAATCTCAAAGAGTGTGTGTGTCAGCTACTTGGAGCAAGGACACAGAACAGTGGTTTCACAGAGAGAGTGGTGGAGGACTTGACTTGGAGCAGTCGGCTGAGGTCTCAACTCTACAGCTGTGTCAGTGGGGAGTCTTACTGGGGTCCTGAAGAGAGAGAGAGAAACAGCTCCCAGACTGAGTGTGTTCCTTGAGTGGTCTTAAAGGAAATTGTGCTTGGTGCAGAGAGCTATATCTGGAAATATTTTGTGTATCTATTTTTAATTCCAAGTGAACATCTCTCACCAGTGTCTGTGGTGAGGATTGAGACTCCTTGATCACTGGCCCAGAGGAGGGATGTCACACCTGTACAAAAAAAAAAAAAACAGCAAATGTGCTTGGCAACAGTGTTATTGACATGTACAGTTGCAATAACAGTCACACAATGTATTGAGAGCAGTAACAGATGGACTTCAAATAACTGCCCAAGTTCACAAGCTAAACAACATTGCTGAATCCCAAGTACCACATGACCATGTTGTGTTGAGATACAACTCAGACAGTGCATGGTTAAACAGATGACATGAGCACTGTTTATTAGGTGTGTTTCTATGCTAAAAAGTGTTTGACCTACACAGCAATACTGTACCTCTGCATATCATATATGTCTTTGCAGAATAGTATACACAGTATGAAGGTAAAAGATACACTCACAGATGGACTAAAATATCCTACACATGTAGTTACACAATATGCAAAGCACGCTATCAAAGTCACATAATACATGAGAATTTGCACAGCAAATGTGACATACTGCAGGCATGTTTGCAGTGTGTAATCATTGTTGCGACAGACATGTATTTTCCCTGGTGATGCTAGGATTTGCTAGTGTCATAGAGTGCCACTGTAATTCAATCTCATAATTAGATGTATACATAAAGATTGTTGTGAGGTGATATATAACAGTAGTAACTGTCACACGTTTGAAGGAGTGACAGAATCAAATCACCTACATATCTTCTTACACTGTCTATACAACACATTATCAGCAGACAGTGCCACAGAAAAATAATAAGTAAAACTAAGACACACAGCATATATGAAGGGATAACATCAACAATGTATTGCCAAGGTGATGTATCTGATAACATTAGTTTTTCAACCACTCAAGTGTTGTAAAATTTGCCACTGCAAAGGTGTGTAAAACAATCATGCCTTCATTGGCAGACATACTTGTAGAAGCTATGCACTGTTGTATTTGAACAGCCTGCCTACCTAGTTACGCATTCTAGAGAATTGTGCCAGCACCACAGGAGAAGTATGATGGTTAAATTGCTTCAGTTACTTGCAAAAAGAATGGCCTAATCAGTGTGATGACCCAGGGGTGTAGGCAGACAATATAATCTTGTAATTGGGTGCTTTTATTGATGCTATACAAAATACCTGCCATTTGAAGAATTGGAACATTCTCTTCCACTCTACTTAAAAAAATGTTTGCATCACTTTCCTTCTAAAATCATTCATAGTTTCATAGGGGATACTAGGCTAATGGCCCTAGGGCCTTTACAAGACTAGACATGTTATACCTGTGTTCCCTAATTGACTTTGGTTAGATGGCCATTATTCACAGAGTGAGTCTATAATCAGCAAAGACTGCTCCTGTCCATGAGGGACATAGGTGCCAGCTCCAGGGTGACTTTATGGTCTCCCATCCAATTTTCTAGGTTGCGCTTGCATAGGGTCATAGAGGAGTTCTGCTTCACATGAAATATGAGTTTATTTCCGAAGAGCATCAATCTCTGTGAACTATATCTGTCTCTCCAGCATGTTCTGTTAATGTCACAGGCTAGGTCTCTGGAGCAAGTGACTGTTATCCCATTTGATTTGTGGATGCGCAGCATTTCCATTAGGGCATGGTCAAAGAGTGCTCTGTAGGCCAAGCCCAAGTCACCTCTCAGCAGCCAGTGGTATACAGAGCACAGCGACAAAGCTTTCTGTCTTTCAATGTAGGTCATGTTTTGGAAGCCCAAATTTTCTTGGTGAGAAACCTTTATGGTCTCTTCAGCTGTTGCAAGTGTCTGGTGATGTATATGCAAAAGGGAGCATTGTACTCTATTAGTGGTCTGATGAGGGTCGAGTACAGAAGAGTTATAACAGCATTAGTCTTGGATGTGATGCCCTTACTTATGAGATGCACAACATAGAAAGCTTTACTTAGCACTGTGGACACATGGTGATCAAAGTTTAAATTGCTATCAACCTGTGTTCCCAAATCTCACACCACTGGGTTTGTACTTGGGGGGGGGGGGTGCTGTCAATATTGTAATTTGCAGGGACTTTTCCTTTGCCAATGAAGATAATAATGCACTTTTTTGCATTTAATTATACTCCATTGCTTTGGCAGCAATCATTTGTCTATGTTAGCCTCTTTTGTAATATGTTAACAGCATTTGGAGCTCAATGAATGCACAGAGTTTTCAATCATCAGCAAACTTGATAAGCCACAGGCCATCTACTTTCTCCTGAGCTTCCAAGAAATAGATTCCAAACAGCAGAGGGCCCAGCACAGATCCTTGTGGTACACCACTGGTAACTAGTCTATGGTAGACGTGGAATCCCCAACTTTGACATGATGTGTTCTGTCAATGAGCCAGATGGTTACCCATCTAGTGACATATGGGTTAATCCCCAGCTGGGAAAGTTTCTGAGTGATACCTGAGTGGAGGATTGTGTCAAAAGCCTTGGCTAAATCAAGGTAGGTAGCATATACTGTTTTATCTTCATCCAGGGCTTTGGAGACATTCTCAAAGAAGTTCACCAGGTTCAATAAGCATGGTATACCCTTAACAAAGCTAAACTGGATCAGGTTGAGAGTTTAAAGGTCACCAATGTATTTGTTTATAAGGTCCATGATGATTCTTTCCATGGCCTTGCAGATAAGGCTAGTTAGGCTTATGGGTCTATAGTTCCCAGGGCTACTTGATGGGCTCCCTTTGTGCAAGAGGATTACTGTTGCTGTTCTCCATTCTACTGAAACAGAGCCAGTACTCAGGCTGAGGTTAAAGTGAATGACAAGTGGTTCCACTAGGTCTTGTTTTAGATTGTTTAGTAAGCAGCCTGGGATGTTATCTGGTCCCACACATTCTGTGTTTTGGCCTGAGGGTTGTGGATTTGACCTGCTCTTTAGATAATCTAGGTAGAGGACTAGTGTCAGGTATGCTTCTGGGTAAGGTTGGTGGGGAAAGGTGGAGTGAAGTTTGTGCCAAATCTGTCAGCTAGCAGGTTGGCAATTTCCTCAGGTTCAGTATGAGAGATACCATCCACTATAAGTTTGGCACATAGTTGGGTGTTCCCTTTTAGATTTTGGATGTAGCCAAAGAATGCCTTATGATTATCCTTAACTAATTTAATTTCACAACTAGCTTTACAGGACTTTACAAGATACCTGTTTTGTTTGTTCAAACTGTGGAGGGCATTGTTCTTCTGCTGTGTAAGTTCCCTCTTGTTCTTAGACATTAATTTCTTCCTTTTGTTATAGAATCTATTTATACTTGAGGTCTCTCAGGGTGGCCTGTTTTTTTCAGGAGTACCTGGTTTTGATCTGTTCAGATACAGCTGAGTCTGTACAGTTGTTTAGTTGGTTATACAGGGCATTTGTGTACTCCTCTGCATAGCAGTCATTGTTAGCAGTGTTAGCAGAGGAGTTGAAACTTTTATACCATTGCCTAGTAGGCTGTAGTTGGCTTTTGAGAATTTTTTTAGATTTTTTGCTCCTGTGCGGGTATCAGGTCTAACCATTACTTTGAATGAGATAGATTTAGATCCTACTTTATCAGGGAGGGCAACATACATGGGGCAGTGCAGTGAGCCCCCCATGTTGGTGAATAATAAGTCTTGGACATTTGAGTCCCTTATGGGAGTGCAGACTAGCTGTTCCAGGGCATTTGTATTGACAAAGTCCAGGAACCTCAGGGCAAGCATGTGTCTGCTCATGTATGTCATTCAATCGATGGAAGGATAGTTGAAATCTCCCATGACCAAAGTGTCTGAGTGCATAGTGAGTGAGTCTACTAAGACCAGGTGGGTGGTGTGCTTCTCATAGTTCATGGTGGGAGACTTGCAGCTAGCAATGATGTGGTAGGGTGTTTTACCTATAGTTAGTTAAACTTTGAGTATCTCAAGACAGTAACATTGTTTAACCAGTCTCAATGTGTATTTGGTTTTAATAAAGATGGATACACCTCCACCTTTAGTTCTTTCATGTTTGTTTTGGGGTCTGAATGTGTTCAAAGGTTCATAGGTGTGTACTAGGCTAATGGCCCTGGAGCCTTTACAAGCCTAGCCCAAAAAAATTTGCCCTGGCACTGTGCCATCTGATGTTAGTTCACAGTGCCTTTATCCAGTAGAACAACTGGAGTGATCCTTGGGGTAAACTTTCTGTTACCCATCCACTTGTTAAGATTTCTTTTGAAGAGGGCCAACAAGGCGTTCTTCTTGACATGAATGGGAAGCTTATTCCAGAGTGTGGGCAGTCTTTGGGAGTTGAACCTGTCCCTCCAGTATGTTCTGTTGATTGTGGTAATGAGGTTGTGATCTCTGGAGTGTGTGGCATGGGGGGATTGGGATTTATTTAGGTGTAGCATTTCAAGTAGGGCTGGGTCAGACATGGCTTTGTAAGTCAAGCAGAGATCACCTCTAAGTAGACAATAAGAGACTGAGAACAGCTGAAATTTCTTGATTCTGTCCATGTAGGGCATGCATTTAAGACCTAGGATCCTTTTTGTGAGGTACTTTTCTGGCCTCTCCAGCTGTTGTGGGTGTCTGGTCAGGTACATGCCAAATGGGGTGTTATATTCAATGATTGGTCTAATGAGGGATGAGTAGAGATGGATGGTGACCTCTTTCTTCCTAGATGTGAAACTTTTGGTTATAAGATGTGCCATGTAAAAGGGCTTTCTGACCACAGTGGCAAGGTGGTGCTTGAAGGTGAGGTGGCTGTTGACCTGGGTTCCATGATCTCTTATGACCCCTTCAGTGTTCAGTGGAATCCCATCAACATGATTATTTGTGGCAACTGAGTTTTTTCCAAAAGGAATGATCATGCATCTTTTGGCATTAAGCTGAAGGCCATGGTTCTGACACCAATCATAGGTCTCAGAGAGGCCCTTTTGTAGGATGTCTGCATGATTTGGGGAGTTGATAATGACTCCTGCCTTGCAGTCATCAGTAAACATGGTCAGCCAGAGTCCCTCTGTGTTGGCTTCTTCTTCTGAGAAGTAGATGCCAAACAGGAGAGGGCCCAGGACTGAGTCCCGTGGGACTCCAATCATGACTAGTCGACAGTCTGACTTGGAATCTGCAACTTTCACTCTGTGGGTCCTGTCTGTAAGCCAGTTTGCAACCCACCTAGTGATATAAGGATCGATGCCTAGTTTGGTGAGTTTATCAATGATACCCTAGTGGGGAATGGTATCAAAGGCCTTGGCCAGGTTGAGGCAGGCTGTATGCTCTGCCTTACTCTCATCTACAGCTTTGGTAACTGCCTCAAAGAAGTCAACCAGGTTCATCAGGCAGTATCTCCCCTTGACAAAGCCAAACTGTGTGGGACCAAGGGTTTGGAGATTGCCTATATCTTTGTTAAGCAGGTACATGATGATGCGCTCCATAGCTTTGCATACCTGACTCATCAGGCTAATAGGGCCATAGTATCCAGTGTCTGTAGTTGCTCTCCCTTTATGGAGAGGGATGACTGTAGCAGTGCACCATTCATTATGGGCAAAGCCTAAGATAAGGCTGTGATTGAACATAGCACACAGGTGTGGTGCCAGCTCATTTTGTAGCTCATGTAGGGCACAGCCAGGGATATTGTCTGGTCCCATGGATGCTGTATTCTTGGCTTTGGACAATGCAGCTTTTAGCTGTGCCACAGAAATGGGGGATACCAGGCTTTCTTCTGGTATTATGATAGGGCCTTTGGGGGGAGAGAGAGGTAAAGTTGGCACGGAATCTGTCAGCTAGTATCTGGCTATATCTGCTGGCTCAGTATAGGAGGTGCCATTGTGCAATAACTCAGTGCAGGTCTGGGTATTACCTGGGTATTACCCTGGAGGTTCTTGATATAGCTATAGAAGGCTTTGTGGTTGTTTTCTGTGTCAGCCACAATTCTGCCTTCATAGCTGGCTTTAGAGGATTTGATAAGGGATCTCAATTTTTTGTTGAGTCTGATAAGGGGGTGTTTCTAGTCTTGTCACTTCATTTTTTTCTGCAACAGTTTCTTCCTTCTGTTGTAGAATTTATTGATGGCTGGGGACCACCAGATTGGCTTCCTTTTTTTGGAGGAGAGCGTCTTGGTTCTATTTTGTATGGCAGGATCCATGCATTTGTATACGTGCTCATACAGTGCAATGGTGTATGATTTGGCAGTCATGCAGCTATTTTCCATTGGCATGGCTGCCGAGAAGTTAGCCACCTCTATTTGTAGGAGCCCAAAGTCAGCTTTGGAGAAGGTTTTCAGGGTGGTCACCTTAGCAGGGAATGTAGAGATGGATATTTCTATGGTGATCAGTTTTTGGTTGGATCTAACCAGGGAGGAATTGACTATAGGTGTGGAGCAATGGTCTCCCATGTTGGTGATAAGCAGGTCAAGGATGTTGCTTCCTCTAGTGGTGGTCAAAATGAGCTGGTTCAGGGCATTGGAATTAATAAATTCCAGGAAGCGTTGGGCTAGTACATTGGTACTTGAATAGTTTCCCCACCTGATGGAAGGGTAGTTGATGTCACCCAGTATGAAAGTATTGAGTTGGACCTTGATAGAATCCAGGGTGCTTAAGAACTTGGAGTGAGAGTCTAGGGACATGGTTGGGGTTCTGTAGTAGGCTATGACTTGCATTGCTGTCTTAGCCAGTGTTAGTTGTACCTGAAGTATCTCAAATGCATGATGCTGGGCTACCAGTCAAGAAGTGTGTGTATCCTTTATGAATATGGAGACACCACCACCTTTGGAGCTTCTGGGCATATTTTGGGGTATAGAATGAGTTGTAGCCAGGGAGTGCAGGGGTGCTTTCTGCCTCTTTAAACCAGGTCTATGTTACAGCACAAAGCTTTGATGAGTGCATCCTGAGATTTTGACTTCTAGAATTGAGCAGCATGACCCTCAGATTGCATTTGTTTATAGCTGTTATGGTGGAAATTTGGTCTTTGGAACATTTCCTAAAAAAGGCATTACAGGAGTGGCAAGAGCCTTAGCCAGAATCCCAGGGGTGACAGATGCAGGTCATCTCTGGCAAAGCATCGAGGTCTGTCGATCATGTCATCCCAGGAAGACAGATATTGGATCCCCTTAGAATGATTCCAGAAACATAGCCAATTGTTGAAGTCAATCATTTTCTGCTCATACTGTGGTATCATTCTCGGTGACGGTAGAATACTTGCATAGTCTGGGTGCTCTCTGTAGCCTTGAACCCTGTCTCGGTGACTGCACAAAATGTCAGCATCTTCCAAGGTGATGACTGCTTCCAGGGAGTGCAGTTTCCTACTTAGGCTCCTAGCATTAAGCAGCATAACCTTGAGTTTGTCTCGAATGGAATTTTTTACTTTGGAAATTTTGTTGTTTTGACATTGCCTAAAAAAAAGCACTATGAGGGAGGCAAGTGTCTTTGCCAGTATCTGAAAGCCTAGACAATAGAAGTGAAGACTATCTCTGGAAAAGCAGTGTGGTCTGTCACCCTTGTCTTCCCAGGCTGACATATACTGATTCCCCTGGATTGACACCAGAAGCAAAGCCAATTATTGAAGTCAATCATTTTTTGCCTATAATGTGGCATCATCCTGGATGAAGGTAGAATGCTGCTTAGGGCTAGGGACATACCTGCCTGGGACACATAATCTGAGTGTTCAGTCATGTCTCTCTTCATATAGTCCAGAGAACAGGTGCATCTCAAGTCATTCACCCCAACACATAATATGACAGAGTCATAATGGTAATTGTTGTTGAGTGATGTCAGTGCATGTGTGATTTCCTATCATCAGGACATTTAGTTTTTAGGTGTTTTCCTTATGGGCTTATTTGCTGAGACACTGGTGTGCATGTTGTTATGTGCAGTTGATTCTATTTGCTTTGCACTGTGTGCAAGTGGTTGGCTAGGTTTCTTTTGAGTACCTCCACATATGTGGTTTTATGTTTTGTGACCTTGTTGTGTGTGAGAGGAGGTGATGTGTGTGCTAACAACCTGTTTGATGTCTGGTCTATTGTTATGTGAGAGAAGTTACTCCAAATTTGTAGTGTAATTGCAGCTGTCATATATTGTATATGTTTGTTTTAGGAGTAAGTGGTTGTCAGTATACATGAGGCAATAACTACATTGCCTCAAAATGCCCATGTCAGTCAGGTTGTTTGGAGAAATGGTTGGAAACTGAACAGCCATTATGGCAGGTTTTTACCATAACTACTGTTGGGGAATAAGCTAGTATAACCAGATTTTGTTCTAGGATTAACAAAGGAGCTTATTCTATCTGAAGGCTAGTGGTGAAAACCATGGCAACTCTTCTCAGTCAGTAACTGTTTCTTGCTATGCATCAGGGAAGCTTGGGATGGTTTATTAACAGATGTCTATAGAAAATAGCCTTTCAAGGCATTTTCACCTATACAGGGCATTGCTGACTCCTGCTACATGCAAACATTAAGCTAAAATACCAACGGGAAAGTAAACAATGAGATGAGCTTTCCTCCAGTAATCTCCAACTCAGATGAGGCTCAGACTACGCAGCTCTGCTACAAGGGTGCAGGCAGGGCCCTCTTAATGTAAGATGGCTGAAATAGTGCTCAGGTATAACAATACAGTCTAGATTCAGCAGGTCTGAATCTAGTCTATGCTATCTACTAGCTACAGAACATCATTTTTAAAGTGCAGAAAAATACATTAAAAATCAGCAAAATGAGGTAGCAAAATTATAAAATATAATAGGTTCATAGGTTCATAGGATGGTACTAGGCTATCAGTCCTAGGGCCTATACCAAGCCTAGCCATAACAATTACCTGGCTATTTCTTCCCACAGTATTTACTTCCCTGGACCCCAGCAAACTGTAAAGAAAGCTCAAAAAAGTACTTTTTTATATTTTTAGCAGTGGATGCTTTGGATTTCAGCAGAATTTCTCCAAACTCTGGCAAAAGTCACCAAACATTAAGCAGCTTCAGTTAAATGGCCTGCAGTGGTACTGCCTTCTGTACAACTGGCAGCTCTTTGAGCAGTTGTGAACAGTGGGAGACTATGGAGAGCATTTCTTATAGAGGATTTTAAATTGGAGAGGTTTGCTTATATACAAGACACAGGGAACAGTATGTGTGCATCAGCTTTTATACCAGCAGGTGAAAGACTACTACACAGTTAACCCCTCAGGCCAATCAGATAAAAGCACAATACAATTTGCACCAGCAGTTTCCAACTTGGATATGTTGAATTCAGTTCTGCTCCCACCAAAGAGCAAAAGAGCCCTCTTAATGTAAAAGAAACTGGTTTTGAGCTCAAGTGCAGTAACACATGCATTACAACAAAAACCAGAATTCCTGCAATATCAGCAATCCTTGGAAATAAAATCAGTAACCCTGATAAATGTTCAACAAAATACAAAAAAAAGTGCACAACGCAGAGGATGTTAAAAAATATTAGAATGCTATTAAAACAACATAAGAGCAGTGCAGTAACAAACATATAGTATTTCCTTAACAAGTGCAGGCTGAAAACCAGTGATAAATTCAACAAAATCAATAAATGCAGCACAGAAGTGTTAAATAGCACTGAGACAGTTAGAACAAGTGCAAAAATAACTTATATGAGTGTTGTAAGTCCAGATGGTTTTAAAAGCAATCCAAGTCTTATGGTCACAGATGTCCAAGCCAGGCACAGGGAAGCTCTTAATATATATTTTTTCAAACCATGAAACTATTTGAAGTTTTAATTTACATATTCACGGATAATTACCTAAAAAATTAATGTTCTCTTTAAGAAGTATATAGGAAATTGAAATCATTACAGTACAAACAGTATACATAGCCATACGTTTGTGTTGCAAAGAAGTTGTGGATGTAAAATGTGGGAGGCTGAATGAGCACAGGCACACCTAAATGTAAACAACAACAACACACACACACACACACACACACACACACACACACACACACACACACACACACACACACACACACACACACACACACACGCATCTTTCATGTTGGGCATTGAACCACTGACCTGTCTAGTTACACTGTCTAGAAAGCATTGTAACTGGACATTGGAATATTTGTAACAAGCAATGTTTGGAAGGAAGGATACTGTGCATCACAGGTTGTGCAAAAAATGCATGTGCGTGCTCAATAAAATGTACCATCACTATGATTGTAATGACATACTTTTATAATGAAATGTAGATACTGTCCTTACTGTACATTGTGTTACTGTGAGGGACATCGACATGTTCCACATAATGGGGTGACATACACATTGACTGCTGTACACTAATGGATTATCTATCAAACATTCCTGTGACTTCATGTTGGGATCATTTAACCCTAGTATTGTCTCATACTTGCACTATGTTCACTGGCAAGACAAACATGCAAATCATACATAGGACAGTGCACTGCAGAATGATGTGATGGATTCTGTGAGAATAAGTTATCCAAGCTGCTGACATAGTGCAAGTATAAACACTGTATTGCAAAAATATTCTTTAAATGAATGAATGAAGTGAGTCATCATCATTCTGAAATCATATTCAGCTGTTGACAAAAGTATACAGACATACAAACATTGTGCAACAGAAAACTATAATTCTTTGATGTTCTCTTTTTATTATTGTAGTCTTTGAGCACAGTACTTCTAAGCTGATTTGTACTGCTGATGGCAAAGTGTTAGTACGTGCATAATAATATCTTGAAGTATTCGGGTTACAACCGTAATTAGCAGTACTCTATGTTGATCCATGCTGACTTCTGTGCAAAGATCTGTACAAGACAGGCTTCACAGTAGATAGCAGGCATATTAATGTAGCTGCAGGATAATGGTGTGTTAAGTAAAGGATTAGGCAACAGTTACAGCCACAAGAGTTAAACAAAATATCATGAAGTATGTATATATATATATATATATATATATATATATATATATATATATATATATATATATATATATTCTACCATTTACAGCATGCCAAATACATTTATACTTGAGTATTATCTTAGCATACCATGTAGATAGTCATGATTGTAATAGTGACAATTTGGAAGCAGATTTCAGCAATCATGAGTGTATGTATTCATCTTCTTTACCTTATTGACCACAGTAATCTTTATATCCAACTCTTCATCTTGTTCAAAAGTATATTTAAACTGACCAAACATAGCTTAGCACAGCAACATGAAGTTCAACAAAGTAATGCAGATGAAGGAAATCACATTACAAGCTATTGCCATAAGCTGTGTGCTCCCATTTAGCCTTAGCTGCATTTGTTGCCCAGCACCAGGCCTTGCACAAATGCAGAGATGAAAGATTAATGATACAGAAGGGAGAAGATACATTGATAGGGTGAGGTGGATGCAGGGACAAAGTAGGTTATGACAAAAGAAAGATACTGGTGACTCATAATAATATATAGTAAACAGGTACACATGCATTACTGTACCAAACAGGCGGTAACACTTAGAGCATGGCTGGATATGAACCCTTGCATAAAATAGACAGGAATTTTCTGGAGGGTCATGGGAGAGCACTATAGCTATTCTTTTTTCACAAAGTATGTGTACAATTGTGCATACAATTTTATGATTTTGCATAGTCACCACAATGCTGTTGAGTGACAGCAGCATAATAATGTTGTATGGCTAATTGGAACAAACAAGTTGTGTCAAGCTGAAGAGGAGACATATGTATGGGTTTGTTTTTTTTTTTCTTGTTGGACAGGTGTCCATATTGTTTTTGCTTTTTTTTTTTTTTTTTTTGGGAGAGAGAGAGGAATGCTGGGGAATGTTCTTGTGAATGACAGGGTCAGGTAGGTATGATAGGTTAGAAAGCATTTGCAGACATAAAAGACATGGCAATGATGATGATAGAGACAAAAGGTTAGGGGTCACCATGATTGGGGATAGGTAGGAGACATATGAGGCTCACCCATGACCAGTCTGAGAATAGCGAGAATATAGTCCTCACTCTCAGAACTGCATCAATATCTCCTGCAGAAGCTCCATGGGTCAGTGCTTTATGTGACATCATCTTTGCAGTGTGATGCAGGACCTTTTCAACCATGCCGATATGTGCATCAAGGCCCTTGTCTATTATATCCCCCACCAGTCCTGTCAGCTCCTACCAAGTGACAAAATTGCCACCTCCACTACTACTGCTCCTGGAGGATACCTCTAAACCAGAAGCAGGGGCAGAGCTACCTGTTGCACTTGGAGCTGGTAGGGCAGGGGTTGTGAAGGCATCACTGGCAGGCTATGACCCTGAAGTGCTAGGTGTCTGTGCTGCCACCTTTGGAGGTGTGTCGGGCTGTGCTGCAGTGGTCAGTGTACATCTCTGTGCTGTTGATCATTAATTTTCAGCAGCAAGTTATGCAAACAGCAGATTGTTAATAAATTATACCCCCCAACAATAGAAATGGTGGTGGTAGGAGAAAATAAAAGATAATTACATATATGACATGTCACAGTACAGTATATTTAAATAAACTTGGTTTGGCAATAAGTATTCATTTATGATAATTTAGTAGTGCAACTTTTGCAACATCCATATATGGCAGAAAGGTATTTAAGTGTCCTTAAAGAAGCAAATCTCATTGCTATGATATAAGAAGTGGCAGCCTTTATTCCTATGACTGATTGGATGCATTATAATTTAATAATTACAATTACCATAATTTAAATCTTCCTGAAATACTGCTCTTAATATCTTATAAATACTTATCCAGTAATAAAAAGCAATTGCTGCTTTTGGGTACCATATCCACACACTGTAAAGCTGGTGTTTTAATTGACTAATGCAAGCAGCAAGAGTTAATGGAGAAGGCATGCATACTTGAGATGAAGGATGCGGTATGCATGCTCAATATACTAGTGCTTGAGGGAACAAAAACAACATCATGGCTTGAATTTTCACATGAAACATACTTACCTGTGCCTCTCTGAGGTGAGTTAAGCTCTGCCAGTGTGGCTCACAGTTTACAGCGATCTATTCTGCAGTTGTACAACACAAAAAAAAAGAAATATAAATGAAAGCATAATGAATAACTGAGTTGGCTGGATAGATAATTAATGTCTTATCATACACAGGTTATAGGTCAGTATATTTACACAGCTGTGGATTTTGCCAGTCCTAAATTCAGCCTGTTATCATCTTAAGAGGCCCTTCTTGCACTTTTTAAGGTCGCTATACTGGTGATGACATTGATTCCATTTCATGGAATGCCTTTTGTATTGGAGACAGCCATGGCTAAGCTATTCCAAGCATCACCCTTATACTGAGACCTAGTATAATCCCCTGCAGCAGGCTATGACTATAGTGCTTCACAATGAGTGCCACAAATATCCTGGACTCCTTAATACCCTACCTTTGTGTTCTAAATGTATTATCAGTCTCTCCCTCCCCTGACATGTCTGCAAAAGTCAAGTTAACAAAATATGTCTTAATTGGTGCCTAATTCAGATCTCCCATGGCATTGGTATTGCACAAAGATGTACAGCTTTGCCACCTGCATTTGTGCAAATGAAAGCAGATGGACTCCTTGGCAGAGACATTGGCACTACTTAAATCACAAATCAGTATTGGTGTTAAACATGGCAGTAAGAGTTACCATCTGTGATGCCACACCCATTATCACAGGATCGAGTGTTCATTAATGGAATACTCAACTGCATGGCTTTTAAGAGTTGCAGTTTGGAAGGTGAAAGGTGATAAATTATGACATGTTGTCCTGTTGAAGTTTATACAAAGTTAAAATATTATTGTACCAGCTGGAAATCAAACCCAAAAGATAAAGGATGAAAAAAATGCAACCTACTTTATTAACTGACATTGCCACAGGAGAACTGCCATTCCAGCATGTAAATTTGACATGTAGTAATTTCTGAATGAATGGAGATACACTTCAAATAAGTCTATATGTGTGTGGTTGTAATTATTTCTTGAAATGCATCCCTTATTTAAAAGTCATTATTTTTGTTAGTAAATATGTTTCAGATGGATGCAGTTAAATCTGTTGATTAATACAGGTCAGATTATGTTACATACGTACTTCACAAGATATAAGGTCCCTAAAAACATAGTTGGGATATGTAGTGAGTCATGATGATTATAACAAAAATATTATGCCTATCTCGCATATGCAAGTGATTTTTATATGAAATATAATCATTATCATGTCTAGGAAACTGGACACACACATTAGCTTGTGGTTATATGTGAAATGTTAATGATATATGCTAAATAGTAAAGTTGCATTATGCAAGGCTTACTGATACTTTGCTTGCAGGAAAGGGATTTAACATTATCATTTTTTGTTTAGTGTTACAGTCCTATTCAAAATGTTGTGAGAAATGGGCTTCTTGCACACTTTATAAGATGTATGTTAGAGCTGAATTCACACCGTTAATCAGTTGTCTTTCTTGATCTAAAGTCTCTACACTTACACCTTCTGCCACAGAGATAGCTCTACTATAGGTGGAATTTTTTATCCCAGTACTGCCCAGAGTGCTGAGGAAAGCAACATAGTCACCAGGTGTGTTTACACTACCTGAGGCAGCCTAAACGAAAATTTTTACTTTTTTCTTAGGTAGTGAATCCTATTTGCATACTGCCAAATGAAGATCCACTAAACCTTAGAAAAACAAGAAAAAAGGTGACATATTGCGACTAATTGCAATGTGATCTCTACACAGGATTTGGATTATACTTAATTAGCATTATTTCTCTCAATTCACCTCATACCATGTTCCACATAATTTGGCATCTGTCACATTCATTTACTGAAGTAACACTCTCCTTTTTGTGGGATGCCATGCATCATTGCCAGACATGTTTGCACTACCTAAGGCATCCTAAACTGAATTGTTCCCTTTTCCTTAAATAGTGAGCCATGCTTGTGTGCTGCCAAGTGAAGAGCAACTGATCCTTAAAAAAAAAAAAAAAAAAGATGACATGACTAATTACAATGTGAGCTCTACACAGGCTTTGAACAATGCTTCATGGACCTTATTTCTTTCAGTTCCCTTCAGTTACACCATGTTCCACATAACTTGACATCTGTCAGGTGCATTTACTGAAGTAACTACACTCCCTGTGGCAGGAAGCCATGCAATGATATAAGGCATATTTTTCTCTACCTAAGGCAGCCTAACCTAACTTTTTCACTTTTTTCCTTACGCAGTGAACCCTGTTTAAATGCTCATGAGCAGAGAAAAATGGAAAATACATTAGAAAATAAATATGTGACAGAGAAAAAGGAAGAAAGTAAATAAATGCAACAGATCAAAATATGCAACAATGACCAGAGCAAGAATTACATTCAAATGAAAAATTCTTCCTTCTCACATGTCCTTTACAACATCAAATGACTACTTTGTGGAACACGTTATCTGACTTTTAGTTAATGACAAATAATGTGAAAATGGACAGACTAATGATCACATGTTAGCAATAGTAACAAGTTGAATGTTAATCAAAAATACAATGTTTCTATAAAATGTGTTTAAATTTGTATTCAGAAGTCTCTCTGTAAAAGTATCATTTAAGTAGATTTGAGCCATGCATCAGATGTCCTTTATCTATAAGCTCACTGCACTTATACCTTGTGCACAGAGAAATTTGCCTGTCATGTATATTTTCTTCCTTGAATACTATCCAGAGGTGATGGTTAGGCAATGGTTTGATGGTTTGCATTATTTAAGGTAGCCTAAACAAAATGTTTAACTTTTTCCTTAAGTCATGAAAGTGACTTTTGAATTGTCAAGCATTGAGCAAATGCAGAAGGCAATATTTAGCAGAAGCAATCATACATGGAATGAACCATAACATAAATGTAGCAATGACCACAGCTAGTAATGAATTACAGTGACACATTCAGCCATCTCACATTTCATTGCCACATCAGTATTATCTTGTATGTCTAACAATATCTGGACTTTAGCTAATGACATGGTAATGGAGAAGGGCACAGGAACCAACAAAAATTATTTCATTGTTCAAATAGTATGTATAATTCATATTTAAATAAGTTCAGATGACTTATATGTTTGTCAACTTTAGTTAGTACTAATTGTACTTAAGTTTCGTACATTAACACATTTATGCAGCACAGAGGGTGTGAAGAATTATTTTGAACTCCCTCAGTAAAATGATCTGGGAACAGATTTTGATACCTGCATCACCTCTATTGTTTATTGAAGCTGAATACCTTTATGCATTATGCCACAGAGATAGATGTGTGACAACTTTATCACTCAGTACTGTTTGGACTGCAGAGTAAAGCTTTACAATGCCAGTTTTCATTGTGCTGTTGATGGTAGTCCAAATAATGTCAATTTTCACCTTGGGCAGTGAAATGCAGTTCAATGCGATTATACACTGCCAGTCTAAGAAAAAAAAAAAAAAAACATTATAAAACTAGTAGATCAAATATTTTACATGTACGTGTTTAACCAAATTTGTTCTGTTGCAGCAGGGACCTGTATGGACTTGAACCATTCAACAAGGGTATTGAATGCAATAATTTCAAGTAATTTCTCTGACAATGTCACATATTAACAAGGTGAGAAAGAGTTTAGATGTAATGATAGAATGTGACATTATTTATTTATTTATTTATTTAATTTGTTTGTTTGTTTATTTTTTATTTACTTGACATTTGTTGACCATGTTAGTCCAACTGAGCCAAAGCCCTTTAACAGTGAAGACCCAGGGAGAAAAGCTCCACAAAAGAAGTACAAACACAATGAATAGTAGAAATGAAGATACAGTGTAATATAAATGGGTTACGTAACAGTAAAAAACATTATTTACACATGAGAAATTATAAACAGACTTTTACCTGTGAATCAAGCAATACAGTCACTGTAATGCAGGGACAAATACATGTTTGGGGAATAACATTTAAGAAATAAGAGTTGTAGAAAAATATTTAAGTTAAATATATCTAACAAAGTGTTAGTTATCGGTTCCATTAGTCATAGGTGGGAGGGAGGAGAGGAGTAGTGTATGGCACAGTCAAGAAGGGTTGTTTCACTGACTGATCCATGTGCTGTTTAAAAAATCTTTGGTAGCAACCTTGAATTGTTGTGGGTGATTAATGTTTCTAATGTCCAAATGGAGTTTATTCCAGGATTAGGCAGGGGTATAGGTTTTGTCCTATTTTGCTTTTGAGTTTTTAGATTTGGAAGAGGTTTTGGTCAGTGCTTTGGAGAGACCTAAGAGGGGTGCAGAGAGAGACAAATGAGGCAATGTCAGGGCAAGGTACAATACTGAATGTATTGTCTGAAGCTGAGAGAGAAGGAGTTGATGAGAAAATTCTAACCAGTGTAGAATTTTAAGGGAAAGACAGTGGTGAGAGTAGTAGATTTGATTTGCAGTGAATCTAGCAACTTTATTGTAAGTGGATTCTAATTTTGATAGAAGAGTGTTCTGGAGATTGGTGAGGATTTGGGAGGCATAGAATAGGCTTAGATAAAAGTATGCATGAAATACGGAAATTTTTGCTTTGTTGGAGAGAAATTTCTTGTTTCTGTATTGAAGTCCACGTTTTTGTTGGGTTGTCTTAATGTTGTTGAAAACATGCAAGTCAAACATTAGCTGATCATCTGTAATGACCCCCAGAAGCTTGGTGTGGGACTCCACTGATATAAGAGTATTATTAAGGGAAGAGATTGTCAAGGAATGTTTTGGATGGTTCATAGTTTTGGGAATGAAAAGCAGTTTAGTTTTCTTAGTATTTAGAATCAGCTGATTCTTGGTGAGACAGTTTTCAATTGATAAGAAGGAGTTTTGTGTAATAGAGTTTAGATCAGTGAGGGAGTCTGCTATGGTGATGACTGTAGAGTCATCTGCATTTTGTACAAGTGATGACTGAGGACAGGATATAAACATTTGATTTGTAAAGATGTTAAACAGTAATTGGCCAAGGATATATCCTTGAGGTATTCACATCTTAATAGATAGAGTAGGAGATATAGTAGACAGATATTTGACTGACTGAAGTCGGTGAGTGAGGTAACTAGCAAACCAAGAAATAGTTGTGGTGGATAGCCTTAGTTTAGACAGTTTGGTTAGCAGCAGGGGGTGAGCAACTGTGTGGAATGTTTTTGATAGATCAAGAAATAGGCTAGTGATGAATCTGTTATTTCCTCTGACATGGGATGTAGTGTTTATGAAGGAAATAAGGGCAGTGGATGTGCTGTTCTTTGGGCAAAAGCCATGTTATATGGGGGTCAGTAAGTTTTCTTGTAAGAGGTACTGAAAGATTTGTTTGTGATTTGCACTTTTAATGTGACATTTTATCAACTCACATTAAAAGTGCAACAGAAACAAGTTATCAATGTTCTCTTTTCACATCTGACAGTGAATATCTGGATGAATGGAATATTGCAAAAAGTTAGTATAGTCTTGTACTCACACGATATTAAATAAAAACTACAAACAGTACAGATGCATCCATTTCTTTCTGTTTCGTTTCTAATTTCATTACCTATCCTTTCCTAATATCAGCTCTTTCTCTGTTTTTTTTGCCATATGTTATCTTTATTAAAGCTTAAAGTACTTTCTTCAATACGAGCAACATGTCTTTTTAAGGGTCAGTAATTGTGATCATTAAAGCCCTCATTTGAATGTTAAGACTGTCATTTTCATAAATCAGCCAATGTACTTCCACGTTTTTTATTAAGGATCTTCTCCCTGACACACCTCACTAAGTGTATATCAAAGAGGGTAGACTTGAAAGCTGATTACTGTTGCAGTCTAACTAATTATAGGCACCTACATGCCATTAACAGGGAACACTTCTCAATGTTGGCCTTTGCACTGCCACGGTGTGAGCATGTAATCATGTAGCTCCTTATACCATGTTTACATTCCCTACACTTAATGCAGATTCAGGTTCAGGACTGCTAATGATTTAACACCTCATTTGCATACTGACAGTGCTGACTCTGCACTATATAAAGGTAATCATGTAGCTAATGTTCTTGTATTGTATTGGACATACTGTTTTCAAACACAGAGCTCAGTGCTGTTAGTAAAACAAGAATTTGGGAGAGTTATCTATTTTCCACAGCACTGTATTGTCAAGGTATGCTGCTGATTCTTAACAAATGCTTTTAGTTTAAGCTTAAAAGGTGTATTGCTGTGATGGCTGAAAAGCATTTGTATTAGTTTACATTTTGTTTTCCTTTATCCCTTCCTTTTGCCATAGCCATGCCTGCATTTCTACAGTTATGCTACACAACAAATGATTTTATTTTATATGGTATGTTTGCAAACTTATTGCCGATGATTGTATTGTAAGTATGTTGGAAGTTGTGGCGTTTTTATCTGTGTTAGCAGAAAAAGAAAAAAACATTCTCTTTGTGTATTTTCAGCTGACTGAACTCCACAGCAGTGGGTATGGAACCATAACAGTTTGGTGTTATTTTTCTAATGCTACATTTATAATTGTTATTGTTAATTCTGGAATGTATTACACAGTTAAACCTGTGTTATATGAGTTGCAAAAGTGTTATTAGACCTGTGCTGATAATTGAGTTTTAAATATACTTTTTTTTTGTGGGGAGGTCAGGGGTGTCCTAACTTGGGTGTAGTCATAGTGCACACTTAACACATTTAAATTGTTTTTGTGCATGTTGGGTGCATACAGTCACAAAGAATTGAGCTTACAACAATCCTGTTTGTTTATACATACTTACATTATTTTGTCTGTTTGCTGTTTCATCTCATAAAGGGATATAGCACCCAAGAAAAAATCTGTACCCGTTAAGCCACCATATTGCAATGCAGAAAATTATATCACCAGCCAGGTCTTATGTTGTTATGGAGCTTTTCTGTTAGGGAGAGATAGAGGTGACATAGGATATGGCACCATGTGGTCATTGACCTTAATGTTGTTAGAGAGCATGGGAGAACTTACTCCCAGATATTACTTCGGGCAAGAGACACAACATCTTCTGCCCTCTGTAGGGCCACTACAATTGTCCAGGAACAGGTGTCTATGAGGGGGTAGTCCTGCTACCAAACCACTAATAGCTGAAACTGAGGAATTCCTGTCCACTGTCAGAGATCCAGATAGCACAGCAGAGGGTACCACCAGAATCCTTGAAGTTGGTACAGATGTGGACAACAGAACCAGAGTGTCACAAACAGACCTTCCAGGTATGCAAAATGCAAGTGGCATTGTTATATATTTATATGCATATATCTGATATGTCTGATATATATATATATATATATATATATATATATATATATATATATATATATATATATATATGTGTATATAAATATATATAAATATATATACATATATATATATATATATATATATATATATATATATATAAATATATATATATATATATATATATATATATATATATATATATATATATATATATATATATATATCTAGATTCACTATGTAGTTTTGAAATACTGAAATCCTGAATTTCAGTATTTCGAAATTACATAGCCAAAGACACCAAACACCGAAATCCAAAAACCGCGAAATTCAAAATCCCAATGCTACACTACAGATACAGCACATACAAACACATAAACACCACTTCACCCCAACTCAAATATACTATCCTACACTACAGATAAGCAGGGGGGCAAGCCCCCCTCCACCCCCATTGGGGGGGCTGCACCCCCACACCCCCATGCATATATATATATATATATATATATATATATATATATATATACTAACTCCGAGATCGCACAACCAGACACACACAAGCAACTCACTCCCACACATTATACACACCCTCACACACACACACATCACAGTCAAAACACACATTGACAGACACTAAAGCCCCTAACCAACAGACATACACATACATACATACCCAAACTCACATCTTACCATTCACACACTACAACACCAGAAGCACTAATTCAAACTCTCCGTACTTCGGGATTTTGAATTTCGCACTTCTGGTTTGCCAGTATTTCAAGACTTCAGTATTTTAATTTTGAAATACTGAAATTCGGGATTTCAGTATTTCAAAATTAAAAAGGGAACACACATATATATATATATATATATATATATATATATATATATATATACATATATATATACACACGCACGCACACACACACACACACACACACACACACACACACACACACACACACACACACACACACACACACACACACATATATATATCAAGAGCGTGACATAAATAACTCTGAGTCAGACTACAGTCATGCTGAAATGTTAGTTTGTTTTGGTTTAGGGTGGAAATCCAGATGTTCAATAAATGTTTTTGTGAGAACATTTTAAATCTGCACTTCTGAATGGAACTGTTCTCTTCTTCTTGTTTCATTTGCATTGTGATACATTGCAGACTTCTTCTCTTTCCATTTGCAACATACAGGCACTTCTGTATCGCAGGCTGTTAGCCCTCTTACATATGTAAGCTAACATTTGTTTAGTAATTTTTATATAAGATAGTTTCAGGGCTGTATGACAGTAATTTTTTTTATAGCTTTAGCATCAGTTAATCAGTTAAGACGTTTAACATACCTTTAATATAAGGAAAATATGTCATCAATTTTATTTTCCATGTTTCTGTTTGCTGTGTTTATTGCTTGCTATCATAGGTGATCCTGAGAGGGTCAATGGGGAACTTCTACCACCTGATGTCAGAGTATCGCTAGCCCCTAATGATGGTGGTGACAAGGAGGCACCATCTGAGAGTGCATGTGGTCAGTCTGAAATGAAGGTTGTGGCAACCACATCCACTGACCTTATCTCAGACACAATCAGTATGCATATGCATATCCATAACAAGGAGGCCTCTGATACAGGACAGGTTGAGCGTAACACAGTTGATCTGGGTAGTGTGGTCACTCTGGCTGCAGAGATGGTTGCTTCTCCCCATATCCATCATAAGGGCAAGATGCTACACAGAAGGATTGGTGTAGGTTTTCAGAGGAGGCCTGCTGTCCACCTTTTTTCTGATGTTCTTGTGTCATTAGGTGCCACCAGATGTCTGTGTAGGGCCATGGTAGAGGCACAGGCATGTTCCACCCAGACCTTGGAAGGGATGGTGCTACTGCTAAATGTCATGGATTCTGATATGAGTGACTCCCTGAACCATGTGGGCAATTCCTTATACAGGATGAACAACACACTGGATCAGGAAGTTTCTGTGATGGAACATCTCGTGAAGGTGGATGGGCACCCACATGGCCAGAGAGCTGCTACATCATCTAATGTTAGCAGATGTAGTTATGAAAGATCCTGCTCTTGCAGTGACAAATATACTGCTCTTTCAGTGATTGTATTGTCCACACTCAGATGTAGTAGGCCTTTGATCATGGTTCTGGACATACTTTTGAGGGAATCTCATCCAGCAGACATTAATCACATTTAGGTAGCACCCTGATTTCTAGCAAGAGTCATGGAAGTAACAGTACAACTCATTGCAGAGGTGGTTCTCATGGTCAGGGAAAATGACATAGAGCAGATGTGTTTGACAATAGTATTAGTTACAAGTACAGTCACAATAAGACTGATGCAATGTAGTCTGAGAAGTAATGGCTGGATTTCAACTAACTGCCTACGATCACAAACTAGAGATTAGTGTCTGAATAGCAAGTGCCACATGACATGTTGCTGTACAACCGTGACAGTGCACCATTGAATGGATGACATCACCATTGTTTATTAGTTGGTTGTTTATGCTAAAAAATGGTCTGTACAGCTACACATCATATATGTTTTTGAGAAGTAGTTTACACAGTATGAGAGTGCAAGACACACTCACAGCTGAAGTCAAACCTCCTACCTATGTAGCTACACAATCTCAAAAGCACAGTATCAAAGTCATGTAACATAGGATAAGTCACACTACATCTGTGAGATACTGCTGTTATATAAGCATTACATAATCAATGTGTTCTCAAAAAATTACTTTCCCTGCAGATGCTAGCATTATGACCTCATCATTGTGTTACAGAGAGGATGTTTCTGTTAAAAGTCAAATACGGGAGCTGTGTGCAAAGATAAATGCATCCTTCTTAGGGGAAGTGGACACAGCATCTTTGACATTGAAGTACTACTTACCTGTCTCTATACTCCACCACAAACAAGTTTCCATGTTAAGCATTGAACTTCCTACCTATCTAGTTACACAATCTAGAGAGTGCAGCATTATTTGCAAGCATCACAGCATTTAATAATGTGAAAAAATACAGTTGTAATTTGTATAAATTCACTTTTTGAAACAGACAGCACTTTGCATCACAAGTTTTGGGGCAAATGCATATGTATGCACAGTACAATATAAGGGCACTGTGATTTGCCCACTTAATGACAAATTTCTCTACTAAGAATACTGTCCTTCATGTGCATTGCATTACTTTGAGGGACATGTACCTGTTTCAAAGTATAGAATGCCAAAAAAATTACTGTTATAACCTTTCCCTCACAATTTGCTGTGAGGGAAAGGTTAGTTTGCTTTTGCTTTCTTGTATTTGGTATTGCTTTATTGCCTTCTTTTATTTTGTATATTGCAATGTATTTTCTTTACATTGTATTTTACTTGTGTTCTCCTTTTGATTGCATTTTTAAACAAATTTTTTCCACCCATACACCCTGGTGTTGTTGTGTTTTTAAACTCAACTTTCTTTCTAGTTGCTTACCCTTATGTTAATTTGACCACGTATTTTTTCCCTCTCTTTTTTCATTGGCTGTTATAAGCACAAAATTAACATTTTGTGAAATCACTCCCCTTTAACTATTAACATTTATTGACCATCCCACTGTAGAATCACTCCCCTTCAACTATTAACATTTATTGGCAATCCCACTGTATTCCATAGAACTAGCATACAAAGTGCCCGCCCCTTCCAATCTATCTTACTCTTTTAAAATTAGTGGCTCTACACTTAGATAGCTAGTGCTTAAGTTACCCCCTCTTTCATATATAACGACTTAGTGCCCATTGCAGCTCTTAGGATAGTAACCCATTTTCCATCTTACCTTTAAAATCTGCAGCATATACTCCAAGATCACCAATTATTAGAGTGCCCACATTCTGCATCTCAATAGTCATCTCGGGATTAGTACTTCTGTTTTTCTCATGTTGAGAGAAGAAGCATAGGGACATTATTTCCTGGAAGCTGCTGATTAACAGAAAGCCTAATGACTGCTGTGAGTTTTGTCTTTCAGCCAACTAGCTGTCCATCTTGTAAGGGTACATATTTAGGAGGTATAAGAATCCTTACAATTCCTGCACGTGATAAGTTATAAATACTTTGGCCAGATCAAGATAAGCTGTATGAACAGATTGACCAATACTGACAGCTTCTAGAACCTTCTCGAAGAAATTGGCAAGCTTTAACAGACATGATCTTCCCTTGACTAAGGTAAATTGCTGGGGGTCGATAATGAGAGTGGTTATGATATGTTCCATAGATTTACAGATCAAATTCATAAGACTGTTTGGTCTGTAGTTTCCTAAGTTTATGGCATGGACAGCCTTGTGGAGCGTCATAATCACAGTAATGTGGTAAGATCTGAAAACCTAGTCTGTGGCTAGGCTTATATTAAATATTTTAAGAGGAGTCTTCTTGATAGCCTGCTTGACCCTGTTTAATAGGCACCCAGGTATGTTGTCCGAGTCCATGGAGGAGGTGTTTTTGGTTTTTGCTAACACCTTAAGAACATGTTCTTTAGGGGGCGTGGCTAAGATGCCAAGCAGTTAGCAGCATAAAAAGTTTGCTCTACCTCTTCAGCTTTTATGACTGGATTATTTAACTTTATACTGAAGGAACTGTCGTCAAAATATTCTTTATACAACAATAAATAAAGAGTGAAGAGATTCTGATGAAGTCTGTTTTTATATACCAAATGAAAGCACTAAATCTTTTGTGTGAGTAATAAAGACTTCAGCTCTCCTTCATCTGGCTGGCTGTATCATCTGTTTGTTGCTTGGTTTCTGCTGCATTTGTGATGTCTGCACTCCTGACATTACTTTAATTCTCACTCCAACTGTCTAACTAATAAAAAAAGGTCTGTTGCCATGGATATGAACTTTCCCATTATCTCTGTTACCAGCTTGGTGGAGATGAGCATCCTGAGGCAATGCAGAAATTCAAGGCTTCCACAAAAAAAAATATTCAAAAACACAGGTAAAGATACTTTTAACCAGAAGGTAAAAACAAGGCAGATTTAGCGCTTTCATCTCCAACCAGGAGACTTCTTCAGAATCATCTGCAACAGTGTTCAAACACTAATTATAATAGCAATTTCAACTTCATTGGTCAACCAATTAATCCAGTTGATTCAAAAATTACATACATATAACCTACTGTTAATTGATTTGTATTAAATATAAAAAGTGGTGAAGTGTTGGTTACAAAGTAGTTTATGTATAAGTACCATTATGGTGTCTTGCATATTGCATAGTCCTGGCCTGAATGATCATGTCTCCATCACCCCTGCTCTAAAATTACTCTCAGCTAACCCAAAAAGATGTGATAAATAAATCAGAATAACAAACACAAGACACCATAATGGTACTTATACATAAATTACTTTGTAACCAACACTTCACCACTTTTTATATTTAATACAAATCAATTATATTCCAACCTATTTAATATTTAATATTTTCATTTATATTTACATTTTAACATTCTATTTATACATTTTACATTTTATATTATATATATATTTTTAACTTATTTTATCTAATACAATGTCTCACGAATTTGGGTAATATTGCGTCGAGCCTAGTAGGTGGAGCTATTGTTTTTTCCCTCAGTGAATTAATTGATCCCCCAGACCACTTTTTTATGCCTTTCCTAATTATTAATTGGAATAAACACCACACACACTCACACACACACACACACACACACACACACACACACACATATATATATATATATATATATATATATATATATATATATATATATATATATATATACATATTTACATATTTTTTATTTTCTATATCTCATATATTTTATATTATACTATAGTATATCACACTGATAGGTTTTTCATACAGTTGTGTTCATTTTTTGGTCTGCATTAATGAAGAATGTATTTTTTTGGAATGTATTTTTGAATGTATTTGGTTTGTACACATGAAACTTAGAATATATTTACAACATATTTTATTGGTATATATAGGTATATATGCATTAATATTGTATTAGTATATATACATTAACACTTATAGGATATTCTAACAGCATTCTAACAGTAGGTTATATGTTGAGACTTATATACAGACCTCGAAGGGTTAATGTATATAATTTCTGAATCAACTGGATTAATTGGTTGACCAATGAAGTTGAAATTGCTATTATAATTAGTGTTTGAACACTGTGGCAGAAGATTCTGAAGAAGTCTCTTGGTTGGAGATGAAAGCTCTAAATCTGCCTTGTTTATACATTTTGGTTTAAAGTATCTTTACCTGTGTTTCTGAATAAGTTTTTTTTCGTGGAAGCCTGGTTCATGTACCTTATTGGTGGACAATAAGTTTCTTTTTCTTCTGAACTTAAGATTTTGAAGGAGAGACACCCTTCATTAATACCTGGAACGGTGCTGATGTTTCGATACTGTTGTGTGCTTTGTGCTTTTGTGGATTACTGCAATGCAGAAATTTCTTTATGTTTACTGACAAACAGTTAATTCTGAAACAAACTGATATGGTAAGTGAGAGATGTATTTACACAATGTCACTAGAGGCAAAACTCTCAGATAAAAGCACATCTAATGTCAATAAGGTTGTTGGTAGTACACATGCTGCAATCATCACACACAATTCAAAGCAGACACACAAAACCACATATGCTGAGGTACTTAATTGTAACCTTCCTAAACCCCAAAGATTCCTATAAGAAGCACAGATAACAAACACCATCAGCAGACCAGAATGCACTCTTAAAAAGCAACACCCACATCAGCACATGTAGCCACATCTTATGGAGCTTCTACTTCAAAGCCCATAAGTCAAGCCACCACTCAAGCCAACATTCTGGTCATTGGAAACTCCATTGTGAGACACACTGATATCCCTCTCACCACACTGAATAACAAGAGAGTCACAGTCAGTTGCTTATCAGGGGCAAAGACCCGCCACATTACACACACACTCAAGTCATTGGACCACAAGTACCAGTATGATTCAGTCATAGTCCATGTGGTTGTAAGTGACCAGAGATATACCTCCCTAGACTATATGAAGAGAAACATCATGGAGCTCTCTGAATATGTATCCCAGGCTGATATGAGCATAGCATTTAGCTCCATTTTGCCTTCTCCGAAGATGATGCCACAATATGAACAAAAGATGACTGACTTTGATAATTGACTTAGTTTCTGGTGTCATTCTAAGGGGGTACAATACTTGTCAACATGTAAGGAGATGGTCAACAGACCATGCTGTTTTGCCAGGGATGGTCTGCACTTCTACCCTGCATGCTTTCAAACATTAGATAAAGCATTCTCCTCACCAATAGTGCCGAACTGAAATTACATCTGACATTGTAAATCAAAACCAAGAAACTCTAAAGGTGTTACTGCTAAGTGCTAGGAATCTAAACAAAAAAGTCCACTTCATAGAAGCTCTTGCTAGAGAATGCTGCTATCTGTGCAGTCACTGAGACATGGTGTAAATCCATGGAGAACTCACACCAACATTTCAAAGTCATAATGCCTTCAACACATTTAGACCAGCTACTACAAAGACAGGGACTGAAAATGGGGGTGTTTCGATTTACATCAAAAATAAATATATAGTACCTCAAACAGGACAATGGACTTGAGCTTCTCCACATTCAAATCACCATAGACAAAGTCCAGTACCACTTCTTTATAGGCCATAGGTCCCATTCTATGTCCCAGTTAACCCATACCCTGTCTTTGAACTTATTGGAAGCATTCACCATTCAACCTAATGCCATATTCATGGGTGACTTAAATTGCTCCATTATTAACTGGGAATACTGTACAACACCAAACATACAGAAATTCCTGGACTTTTTAAACACAGACTCCCTGAATCATATTGTCAGTACACCCAGCAGGGGTGCAACCATACTGGATCTGGTCCTCACTAATATGGGACAGTGCTGCATATCCTCTAGTGTAATATCTTTTCTGGTAAGGTCAGACTGCAAAATGGTCTCCTCTGAAGTAAAAACAAAACTTGGAACCCTAGCTAACCATGGACTATTCAGAAACTACTCTAAGGCTAACTTCTTACTATTAAGTGATTACCTAGAAAAATGTCATGCTCCCATAAACCCCTGAGACCACTGCTGCCTATGCAAAACTGTTCTCAGAAACCCTATACAAGCATGTTAACAGCTACATAGAGGAAGCTGTATCCACCAGAAAGAAAAACAAGCCACTCTGGAAGAAAATTATGGCAAAAATTAGAAGGTACAGCACTCAGCATGATAAAAGCACTTCCATCAAACTAAACAAACACATTAGATAACAAATAAAATGTACCAAAGCCAAATCTGAGGTAAATTTGGCCTCTCATGCCAAAGACAACCACAAGGCAATGCACAGTTTTGTGCAGAGCTCATTGTAAATAGAGCCAACTGTACTGAGTCTGAAGATATAGAAAACCTACTGGTCAAGAAATTCAGCTCAAACTTTATCCCTATCCCCCCTTCACCCTTCCCTCAGGAAATACTACAAAATATAACTCCTATGGCTATCACTATGAAACAGGTCCTTATTGCTATCTCTGAAGCCAAGAACTCTGCATTAATGGGCACAGACAGTATCCTAGGATACCTTCTAAATAGCATGGAATATGACCTATCAGACCCCCTGGAATTGCTATTTAATTGTAGTCTCCAAACAGGCTGTGTGCCTCATGAATAGAGAACAGCAACAGTCATCCCTCTACCCAAAGGTAGGCCATCTACAGACCCTGGAAACTATAGATCCATACATCTCACTAGTCTCATATGCAAAGCCATGGAAAGAATTATCATGGAAATGATCAATAATGACATAGGAAATCTGCAGACACTGTACTCAACCTAGTTAATGGCAGGTCATGCTTACTCAACCTGGTGGACTTCTTTGAGAAGATTAGCAAAACAATGAATGAGGGCAAAATGGTTCAATCTGGTGACATTGACCTGGCCAAGGCATTTGACACAATATCCCATGTGGACATTGTTGACAAACTCAAGAGCTTAGGTAGAAACTCCTATGTCACCCAGTGGATAACCAGCTAATTCGAGGACAGGACTCAGGAAGTTGGCATTGGTGAGTTCACCTCTACAAAGAGGTTCCAAGTGGAGTTCCTCAGGGATCAGTCCTGGGACCAATCCTTTTTGGCATTTACTTCTCTGAAGACAAGGCCAATGTCAGTGGCCACTGGCTGATTAAATTTGATGATTGCAAATTAGGATATGCCATTGAATACCCCACTGACACAAATGTTCTCCAGGAAGGATTGTCACAAGCAAATAACTGGTGTCAGAGCCATGGGACTAAAACTAAATGCCAAGAAATGCATAACAGTATCTTTTGGGAAGTCATCCACCCCACTAATTATCATATTGACAATACACCCCTGAATGTTGACCCAGTAGTCAGGGACTTGGGGACACACATAGACAGTAATCTAGCCTTTGACCATTATGCATATACAGTAGTGAGGAAACCTTCCTATGTTGTGCAACTTATAAACAAAGGTATGTTATCTATTTCCAAGGAAGTCATTGTTCCACTGTATTCAGCATTCATAATACCTGTCTTTGTGTGCAATTCCCCCTTTGGTATGCCCCAAACCAAGCATATCAAACAACTGGAATGTCCACAGAGGTTTCTCATTTAAATAATATAGATCATAAGTAACGTGTCCTGTGCAGACCATTTCAAGGCCCTATCCCTGTATTCTATCTCCTGCAGGCTCATGAAGTGAGATCTATGCATGGCATGCAAAGCATTATCAGAAACCACTCTGATGAACCTCCTGCATAACAACAAAACAACAGCACCATAACTACCCATTCTAAAGACTTAAACCTTGCCTGTCATATACATAAGACCTGCTGGAAAGACAGGTATGTATCTCAGAGACTACCCCTTCTCTGGAACAGGCTCCCAATCCATGTAAAGCAGAGTTCCTCTGTAACTCTATTCAAGTGTATCTTGGACAATTGGATGGGAAACAGGAAATTCATCCCTGGTTGAGCACTTATATCTCTAAAGGACACAGGCAGCCTGTAAATGTTTCATCTTCCAAGCCCCTGGTTGTAAATGCTTCCCCTCCCAAGCCTCTGGTTACACTTATCAAAGGTACCAGAACTTGTCAGATATTTAGGATGCATGGCTAGGCCCAAAAAGGCCTTTGTGGTCTTTTGTCTATTAAATGCCTATGTTCCTATAAACCAGTGTATTCTCAATCGAACATCCCTGCCACTTAATTCCAGGATGATAATAGTAGCTTTTATTTACCTATAACGGATTGGATATATGCATTCACATGTAATAACTGCACTTACCATAACTCAATTGCTCCTGACATTCATTATTATTGTTGTTAATATTTCAGAAATAGTATCCTGTAATAAAATCTAATTGCTCTTTCTGGGTATTGAACCCACACACAGTTAAGCTGGTGTTCTCATTGCATAATGCAAGTAGCAAGAGGTATTGGATAAGGCAAGCATGTTTGATATCAAGGTTGAGGTATGCCTGCAGAAGATGCTAGGGAGTGAGAGACTGAAAATACTTATCTGTCTTGCATTTGGACATGAGGCACACTTACCCCATGTCTCTCCTGGCATGCCTCACTGTTGGCAGTTTGCTGTTATTTCTTCTCCAGAATAACTGCGTTGGCTGGCTGGATAATTAACCACATATAATATACATGTTATGTGTCAGTACCCATTGGTTTGCAGTCCTAAAGTCATCCTACCATTGGCTTAGGAGGTCCTGCTTCTGCATTTTCAGGTCACTATAGTGGTGACAGCATTGTTCTCCAGTGAATGGAATGCTAGTTGCAGTAGAGAGAGCCTTGGCCAAGCTATTCCAAGCCTCAGCCTTAAACTGAAACCCAGTATAATCCCCCTGTAGCAACCTACATCTATAACAATTCATGAGGAGTGCCACAAAAATCCTGGATTCCTCAACACCCCACCTTTTTGATCTATATTTAGCACTATTCCTTCCATCACAAGCCATGTCTGCAGAAGTCAAACTAGCAATGTTTGTCTAAACTGGAGATGAATTCAGATCTCATGTGTAACAGGTAGTACAGAATGACACATAGCCTTGCCAACTCTATTTGTGAAATTGCAGGCATATGGATTCCTCGGCAGACACATTGGCAGTACTTAAATCAAAGAGCACTAAAGGTATGAAACATGGCTGTGAGATTTCCCATATGTGATGGACTATTGAAACATGTTGGAATTTCCAACAAGGAAATGCTTAATGGCTTGGCTTGTAATCCTTGGTGTTTGGAAGGATAAATAGGATGAGTTGTGGCATATTTTGATGTTGGGTTTTGCATACTACTGACATCATGTTTTAACATCTGGGAATCAAACCCATGGGATACCGAATCCAAAACCTGAAACTTAGCCTATTAATTCTCATTACAACAGGAGAACTTCCTTTTAAACAGCAATTAGAGATATACTAATTTCAGAATGAATGGAGATATACTTCAGAGAGGCCTGTATGTGTGTGTGTCTTTAAGTAGTCCCAGAAATATATTGCTATGTAAATGGCAACATTTCTGTTTGTAAATATGCTACAGATGGATGGAGTTGCATGACCTGAGTAGGTTGGGGTATGTTACATACCAAATTCACAAGACATACTATTCTAAACACATAGTTAAGATAGATGATGAGTCTTGATGATTATAACAAAAGTGTTGTCCCCATTCATAGATATGCAAGTGCATTTTAAAATATATATTATCACTGGCATGTTTTTTGACATTGTACACGTTATTTTGAGGTTATATGTGAAGCATTAATGATATATGCTATATAAAAAAGTTTAGTTATGCATCACTGATACATTGCTTGTAATAAGCATGTTTATTATTCTCATTTGTCTTAAGTTGTACATTCCTAATCAAAATGTAGTGTGAAATGGGATTCAGACACATTTTGTAAAAGTATTGTTTAGATGAATTCAAACCACTAATCACTCATTTTTTTATCCAAACTCACAGCACTTATACCTTATGCTACAGACATAGGTAAGTAGCAGCTGGAATTACTCCGCTCAGTTCTGTCCAGAGTGCTGATGAAAGTGCACCATTGCCAGAATTGTTTGCGCTACATAAAATAAGCCAAATTAAACATTTCACTTTTTTCCTTAGGCAGTGAACCATTGTTGTGCACTGCCAAGTGGAGAGTAAATGCAAAAGTTATTAGAAAAAATATATGAGAGAGAAAAAAAGCTGACAGCAAAATGAATTTAACCAATGAGTATATCTAGCAATGACAAGATCAAGAAGTGCATTCTAGTGACACATTCATCCTTATCACATCTCTTTGTAACATCAGAAATGGTACTTTTTGAAGCATATTATTAGACTTATAGATGTTGACAAATAATGTGAAAGTGGGAGACAGCTCACATGCTGTTAGTGACATGGGAAATAGTTGTTTTACATAACACATTGATAAAAAATGTGTGTAAATATGTGTTCATACCCCCTCTGTAAAATTAGTAATTAACTTTATTTAAAACCTGCATAACCTATCTTATTTCTCTCATTTTACATCACTTGTTCCTTGAGCCACAGGGATAGTTATCTGAGATGTGGAATTTAATCACTAAATTCTGTCCTGATTCTGTACTGATGTATGTGCACCATTGACAGGTATGTTTGTGCTACAGAGAGCAGACCAAATTAAAATTTTCACTTTTTCCTTTGTTAGTGAACTCTCCATGTGTGCTGCCAAACAATGCATAAATACAGATTCCAAATTAAAAAAAAGAAATACATATTGATAATAATTGAAATATGATCTTTAAAAAAGATTTGAATACTGAATTATTTGTCTTATCTCTCTCAATTAACTTCATTTACAGCTTGAGCCACAGAGCTGGACATCTGTCAGGTGCATTCTCAGGTGCAATCATTACTATCCAGGGTGCTGACAGCTGTGCACCAATGCAAAGCTTATTTGCACTACTGAATGACAAGCCAATTAAATTTTTCATGTTCTTCCTTAAAGGTGTGAAACTTGATTGCCAACACTATGCAGAGTGCAAATCCAGATGGCAATAATAAAAAAATACTAAAATTGCTTTAGATAATTTAAAGGAACATGAAATGAACTGAAGTGTATATCTAGCAAAGAGCAGAGTTACTAGAGCATTACACTGACACATTTAGCCTTCTCACGTATCTTTGCCACATCAGTAATATCATTTATGCCTTACAATATTAAGACTTTAGGTAATGTTGTAGTAATGGAAAAGGGGACAGAGAACAGCAAAAATGCTTTAATTTTTCACACAGCGCACACTCAATTAATAGTGACATCATTTCAAATGACATATCTATCAGGTTTTCTCAATACTGAGATTACTTGAGTTTTCTAACCTTGACTCATTCATACACCAAAATGAATGTCAATATTTATTATGAACTTTCTCAATAAAATGATTTGCAAACAGGTTTGGTTTAAATCCTGCATCACCTGTACTATTCCTGTGGTCTAATTTCAGTTATACCTTATGGTACAGAGTTAGCTATGTGACAGGATGAATTTCTTCACCCAGTACTGTCCAGAGGCTGAGGAAAGTACACAAATGCCAATCTCAATTGTGCTGCTTATGGCATTCCAAATTAAAATTGTCAATTTTATCTTAGGATGTGAACTACTGTTCACTGCTACTGACTGCTGCCAATGGAGTGCAATGCCAAATAGTATGCAAAGGGTAAACGAAAAAAAAATAGGAAACATTTTGAAGCAAGAACTTTAAATGTACATTTTTGATGTTTCCTCAACTTTGTTATCTTGCAGCATTAACCTCTATGGATTTGAACGATCAAATCAGGATATCAAGAACAATTATTTCAGATTATTTTCCATATATACCATAGACAAAGATATATATTAACAAAGAGAAAAAGTGTTTAGATGTACTCTGAATGCAACATTTAATTATTTTATCAAGTCACATTCAAAGTGCAACAGAAACAAGTTATAAAAATCATCCTTTCTCATTTGTCAGTAAATTTCTGGATGAATGATATTCTGGCAACAGTTAGGATACCCATTCAATCACACTTACATTAAACAAAGAGTGCAAACACTGCAACTATATTCCTGTCTTTGTTTAGGGTGACTCTTTCCATTATCTATGCTTTGCTAAGAGCAATACTATCTCTTTTTTATTGCATATGGTATCTATATCATTGAGTAATGCATTCCCTTGAATATACACAACATTTTTTAAAAGGCACAAACTGTAGCCATAAAAACAGTATTTGAATGTTAGGAACATAGTTCTCCTAACTCAGTTAGTGTACTTTAAGACTTTTTGGTAAGTCTGTTCTCACTGACACACCTTCAATAAGTGTACATCAAAGCAGGAGACTGTGAACCCTGATTGTTCCTGTAGTCAGACTAATCATTGACACCTGCAAGCCATTAGAAGGTATTACTGCTCAATGCTCATCCTCACAGTGCTAGGTCATATGTTTGCAATCATGTAGCTCATTACATTATGTTTATCATCTCTTCACTTAGGGCAGATTTTGGTATTCAGGAATGCTAATGATTTAGCACCTCATTTACTCATACTCACACTCACAGTGCTCAGAGGGCTGAATCTGCACTATATAAAGGTAATTGTATAGCTAAGGAACTTGTAGCAGGAAGACTGTACCAGAGAGTTCAATACTGCAAAATAAACTTTGAGGAGATTTAACAACTTTTTAACTGCTTTCTTGGTGAACTATGTTGCTATTCTTTACAGAATGTATTTATAGTGGCAGCATTAAGGATGGATTGCAATGCCTGTACAACTATTGCTTTATCTGTATACATTTTTTTATCATTTATTGTTGGCATAACCCATGTCTATCAGTTATTTGTCTGCATTGCAAAGTTTGGTAAAGAATGCTACATGTCATGATTGTGTAGGGTTGATTTTCTGGGAATTTGAACAGTTATTGCAGAAGAATGTAGTATAACTTCATAGCAAGGGTTTTTACACGTGTAGCCCAAAGAACATGTTAAGATTTTGATATCTGCCTGGCTGCCCTCCACAACAGTGGAAATGGCACAACAATAGTTTTCTCCAATTCTACTTGTACATTGTGAATTGTTGCTAATGCTATGATGTATTACACTGTTCACAACTGTTGTCTGCATCACAGAACTGTTATAATTGTTGTTAATTTATAAATTTTGTGGGTGGGGGGCTGTCTTAACTTGTGTGTAGTATACCTTAACTTTCAGTTGTTGTATTCATGAGCAATGCATACATTTTCGCATAACTGATTTCACAGCCATCCTGTCTGTGTATTATGAATTATATTTTGTGCCTGTTTTTTTTTTTCTATCATCTCATACAGGGATATGGTACACAGGATGTCTGTACATGCAAGCTGCCATTTACTGATGCAGAAAATTAGGTAATTAATCAGGTCTTGCATCACCACACAGCTCTTCTCTTAGAGAGAGGTAGAGATGACAAATCTGCCCAAGAAAGGCTATGGCACCAGGTGGTCAATGATATCAATGCTCTTTAAGTGCATGGAAGAACTTATGGTGAGATATGACACAGATCAAATGATATGATCATCTCTAGCCATGATAGGGCAGCTGCATTTGCCCATGAACAGGAGGCTATAGGGATGGTTCTTCTACTGAACCAGCACTGACTAAAACAGAAGAGCTCCTGTCCACTGTATAGCAGAGGGTTCACACAGAATCCTTGATATTGGTGCTGATTTGGACAACAGACCTGGAGTATATGAAGCAGAATTTCCAGGTATGCAAAATAAAAAATAATGTAACTGTCATTCGGTATATCTTTAAATGGATATATCTTATATGTCTGATATATCTAGACCTAGTGATGAGTGTGAGTTAGGTGACACAAATCAAGAGAGATAGAGGGGGATGTTGTAGTGATGATGGTGGCAATGAAGAGGCAAAGTATGAGAGTGCAGAAGGTCAGTCTGACACTGACATTGTTGCTCCAACATCCCCTGCCCATATTTTGGACAGATTCAGTATGCCTATGAATTCCCATGACACTGATCCCACTGATATAAGACAGGTTGAGAGTGACACTGTTGCTCAGGATAGTATGGTTACTCTGGCTGCAGAGATAGTTGATTTTCCCTGTAGCCATTCTAATGGCGAGATGCAAGCCATGTACTCAATATTGTTGAGTGCTGTACATCTCTTGTTACTGGTCCGGACTACTATATACTTTAATAAATACATGCAATTATTACTTGTACACAATCACAATCACTCTCTCTCCTGCCACTTCTCCCCAACCACCCTTTGCAAATGGTGATGATTGTGCCCTGCCCACTGCATATGTCTTTGTGAGTTAGGGTTGCATATATGTCTGATGCACAAAGTAGATAGCTACTGCTTGCTTACTCACAAGCATGCATTTATCAGTATGTATTGCAGAAGAAAAGGTTTTGATTTCTTATTCATACGCATTTGTGAATGATTGTTTATATAATTGTTGAACCTTCTTGTACTTCATTTAGCATTGTAAGTAAATTAGTCAAAGCAGTAGGTATGTTAATCTTGCTTATTGCTATGCTTATGCAAATGATGGTATAATTGACCTGTTCCATGGTTTGCAGACAGGGCTCAGTTGAAATGTTTGATGCAAAATACTGGTTAGACTACATAGCTGCATACTGCAAACATCAGTCATAGAAGCTATTACTAACTAAGTGTACACATCAAGCAAATGTTGTGCTTAGGGGCATGCACATATTCTTTATGAGAGTTCCCGGTCATATAATTTACTTCCTTACAGGTTCCACACTTACCTTGTCATTATTGCAGGTACAAACTATGCCCTTAGGGGTTGTCCCTATCTTATGCTATCAGAACACAGATATTACAGCCATTATATGATTAAGTAAAGGTTGTGGAGTTTGACAGAGAACGGTTTTCATATTTGTATGTGCATGGGATCTTAGGCTACAGCTAGATATTGAGTGTGTGTGCTATCCTTTGCCTCTTAGCCAGAGCCAGGGCATGCTGTACACACCTCCTTCTGCCAGCACTATCTGCTGATGGTGGTTCACCATCAGACTCTTCATCTGTATCTGCTGCTGTGCCAACCCTGCTGTGGTTCTTGAAACTGTCATCCAGCCTCTTGCTGTCCTTGTTGAAGCTGTTTCCTAAGAATTATATTGTGTAACATGGCACAGACTGTAAGTATTTTGGCAGAGGTGCCTGGGTCATACGTCAGGGCACCCTCTGATGTCTCTAGACATTGAAAAGCTGTTTTGAGTAATCAAAACACATATGCTATGACATTTCTAGTTTGTGCATGGGCATCATTGTATCCTTGTTCAGTGGGGTTGTGTGGGTTTCTCACGGATGTCATGAGCCCGGGTTCCAGTATATAACTTCCATCTCCCACTAGATGACTTTGGGGAAAGTCACCCATATCAAACCTGTTGTACAGCTGGCACGTGTGCCATTTGTGTATGAAAACTGCTTGAGATACTTGCAAAGACATTGAAGATGATCCCTTGGGTATTACAGATAATTTGGCAGTTTATAGAGTGGTACCCTTTTTGTTGATGTACCTCCTTCTCTGCTCACTGGGTGGGTCTTTTATGAAATGTTTATGTGTGTGTAATCTTTGACCCTCAATAATTCAGGGATGTGTGCTGTAGCATAAACTTCCTGCAAGGTTCTTGCTCTCTCCTGTGGGATGTGTGGGAAACAGATGTGACCCCTTGCTTGTTATAGCATTATATTTAAAAAATTATGTAATATTCTAGAGGCAGATATCTGTGCATCCCTAATATATCCCCAGTGGGTCTCTTGAAAGTACCAGTAGCTAATATATGTAATGCTATACATATCTTTGTTTCCACTCAGATGAGTTCTTTATTACTTCCCTGGGACCTGAGGTAGGGGTGGCACAGGTTGCATAGTTCCTCTAGTGTATCCCTGCCCACCTTGTATAGCTCTGAAGTTTGTCTGTCATATCTGTCAGCAGCAGCAGCACCTTGACTTAAAGCCTCTTGCACATATAGCATAATGACAGCAGCATCAATCACAAACATGTTTTCTATTTGTAATTGTGCCTGTATTCCTAAGGGATTTTGAGTTCAGGCAAAAGTGAGCACTGAGTGTACACAATTGCATTATAGCTTCCTGAATAGCTCCACCATGTTGGATTTGTTAATTAGCATGTAATTCAGCACTGTATGCTTTCACTTGCATATTATGCATTTTCCTTTTGCTTTGAGGCTCTACATAATGTGTACAACCATTTAATGAATACCAAATAACATGCTATCATATTGGCATTGTGGTGTGCCACCAACACATATCAGCACTTTGTGTAGTTGTTAATGAATCTGGACATTAGACTCTAATGAAAGTAATCACTGTAAAGATTTTATTGTGTTATACCGTTTGCTATTTCACTTCACTAGAGCTATTCTGCTACTAGAAATATGGGGTCAGATTAATGAATAGCTGTACTAAGTGCAGCTATCATGTACAGTTCACTGAGTGTCATGCAAACAATAGCATACTATTTGGTATTCATTAAACATCTTTATACTTAGTGTAGAGCCTCAAAATAAGGATAAATGGCAGAATATGCTAATAAAAGCATAAGTATCCAAATTAGTTGCTAATTAGACAATCCAATATGTTTTAGCTATTCAGTAATTTATAAAGCAATTGTGTACCCTTAGTGTAGCCAGTTGCCCTGAAATCAAAAACTCTTTGGATTGCAACCATGATTATATTTAGAAAAAATGTTGCACTTTGTTTGTTGCCATCATTAACCTGTATATTCAACAGGCTTTAAATCAAGATGTTGCTGCTGCCAGACCTTTGCCAAGGAGAAGAAGGGTTTTTATACCTTCTTTGACTTGGTATGAAGTACATGATACAGAAACTGTACAGCAATATTGAGTAGACAGGAAACAGGATAGGAAATATGTAACCTCTTCTGTCCTCAGCTGAGGACCAAGGTAAGTGGTAAGTCTGTTTGACAAAATATAGATAACTACTTAGTCCCATATGCGAGTAGTTATGTCCCTAAGATTAGACATCTCTTAGGTATATAGTAATTTTAGTAAAATTGTATGAGTGATGTCTGCAATACCCAGCTATAGACTTTGCACAGTAATATGCATCACTCATTTCACTTTCCCACACATGTACGCAACCATAAATAAATGAAAAATGTAAAAAGGACAGGGCACAGTCATTAGCACTGGCAAAGGGTAGTGTGGGGGAGGGGGGTAAACGAGGGCAAGTCTAACACCAAAGAAGTGAGAACAAATTATTGAATTGTATTGCATACTTGTAAGTACTGCACTATACAGACAAGTGTTGTCCTCCATGTCAGAATTAACACCAACAAATCTATGTAAACCCTCTGCTGAGGAGTTGGAGATCTCTGGACAGTGGACAGGAACTCCGTAATTTTAGTCAGTGGTGGTTTGTTAGCAGCAATGCCCTGGAGCCATATATTCCCGGCCAGTTTTAAATACCATACATATCATGTACATTATTATGTCACTGGCCCAATATCAGATTTTATGATATGTATGGCCATGGCCTCCTACACCATTTACTTATCTGACCATCTGGCCCAAGATGTGATCACAGGAGTACTTGCCACCTCTGCCTCTTTCTAAGAGGAAAGAACCATGTCAGCTTAGTGCCTGAATGATGACTTTGTTCTCTGCATCATTGTATGGCATTTTACAGTGAGCAGATATCATGGACACCATAGCCTATATAAGTTGAAACACAAAAGAAGTGCATAATCCACAATTAAAACACAAGTGATTGTTAATAAAAGAAATAGGTATGTATATATCTATGCATCTATCATGTACAAAATAATTAAAAAATTAAAGCTTGATATTACTACACACAAGCAAATACAGAACTCTCTCTGAAAAAAGTAAATGAAATAAAAAGCAAGTGTATAACATGTGTAAGGAGGACAACAGGTGTGTATGTGTAGTACATTGCAGCATTAACCAAAACAATGTACACTTTTACATTGCAAATAGCTAAAATTATTCTTGGATGTCCACTTGTGTGGAGGGCAGTAAGTTATACAGTCTTAAAACATTTCATGAACCTAAAAAGATCAAACTCTTGGTCTTGTTAGTAAGTGATACAATCTTCTGCAATCAGATGGGCATAGACATTTGTCCATAATGTCATGATACATTCATTACAGACATTTGTAATGGATAAAAATAGCTATATGCATGCCTATGCCACCAGCAAGGAACAAACAATACAGACAATAAAGTTGTGGTGTATTATGAAATCCAATGCATAAGTAAGTTTGAACTACAGCAATCTGTAAAAACAAAAAAAAACCAGCAACATATTTTTGCATCAAGTCAGTTGTGAAGCTAGAAAAAGATTTTGCAAGTGAATAGTACCACAGAACTTTCCTACCATGACACAATGTCCTTGACTACATGATTACCTATATATATATATATATATATATATATATATATATATATATATACACACACACACACACACACACACACACACACACACACACACACACACACACACACACACACACCCTGATGCTTAAATATATCAGCTCTGAGATTGCACTTCACTACACTAAGATGAGTTATGTTGTACTATAGTACATTAAAAGGGAACATGACTAAGGTTACAACAGGCAGTCATGAAGCATGTAATGGTATGTTTGCCATTTTCATCTGTGAAGTGTGATCTCAGAGTTGATATATTTAAGTAGCAAGGGGTGCAGGGTGGGCTTTCCCCCTACTTATAATTATAGATGAGTAATATGTTTCTGTGTGTATTTCTGCTGCAATACAGTCAGTGTTGGTGTCTTGTATGTTTTTCAGCATTATGAGATTCAGTATTATGAGTTTTCAGTATTTTCAGCTTTCAAGATTTTTAGTTCAGGATTTTGAGATTCAGGATTTTGAGCTTTCAAAATTTTGAAGTCAAAATGATATAAAATGTAGATACAACACTCTTAGCAATGTGACTATTCACATGAGGTATGAACTCATTAGCATTCATGAATTTCAAAATCTGCACTAGGTGAAGGGAAAGTAAACATGGCATAAGGACCTACAGCATTGCATGTACATGCCATATTTCTGCAAGGATGAGCACTGAGAAATGATACTTACTAAGAGCTTGCAATAGTGAATGATTACTCTGATTACAATAACAATTGGTATTTCACAGTCTGCCCTCTTTGATGTATGCGTATTGAGGGTGGGTCAGGGAGAATAGATTTAACATTAAATTCTGGGATTATATTCACTGAGTGATTAGGATAACAATATTCCTAACATTTTTATATATCACTTATGACCCCACTTTGTGTCTCTGAGCAATAATACCTCTGCATTTCTAAGGATGTAATTTATTCATTGAAATGCATTAATAGCAATGCAAAGGAGATAGCATTGTTAGAAAATCATGCATAAGGGAATGCTACTCACAAAATAAAGAGAGGGAAACAGCCGCAGTGCTGCAAATAGTTGTATTGTATGAGGAAATATAAGCTTAACAGTTTCTAAGATCACATTCATCCACACAATTACTGGCAGATTGTAAAAGGCAGCTTTTAGAACTTGTTTCTGTTGCAGTAGTAACATGAATTCCTTCAATCTCATATCTCCCTTATATGTAATCTACTTTTTTCTTTTTCTCTCATATATCTGTGGCAAATACTGGTAGGAATCTCAGTTATGTGTTGTTAATTTACCAGTTTAATGGTTCAAATCCAGAGACGGTGCTGTTTTGTGAATGTACTGATGTTCAGATATTGTATGGTTATGTTGAAAGACAACAAAGTGGAGGCAACATCAGAAATGCATATTTTAAATAAATGTTTCATAATGTTTCCTTTTATTTTTTTTTTTTCTGCATCCTTTGCATGCAGTTTGGTCTCGCGCCCTCTTGACTAGCAGTGTTCCCTATTAGTGAGCGCTGGTTCACTTCACAAGGTAGAAACTGAAAAAGTTTGATTTGGAATTCATCAATAGCACAATTAAGACTAACACTGGTGCATTTATGTCAGCAATTTGAACAATACTGAATGAAGACATTTCACCTGTCAGCTAACTATGTCTGGGGTACAAGGTGTAAGTAAAGTGAACTCAGAGAAAGAGGACAGCTGACAGAGAATTCAAAGCCATCTTACAGATAATTTTACAGAGCATGGTGTGAATACAAATTGACAAATTTTTGTTTTATTGTTGTGTTGTTGTTTGAAACTCAACTATTCTCAGTATTGATTTCTCACAGACATTACATACTTTCCAAATAAAATGCACTTCATTACGTCTTCCTCCAGACATTTATGTATTACTGTGGTTGTTTTCTTCACACTGTAGATTTTCATAGGACATGAAGATTTACATAACATTTCTTACTGTATGACATGATGCCAAGTCATCATAAAGTGTTATTGGGTCTGTGTTAGGACATTTTCTTGTGTGTCTGTATTTTTTACATGCTGTTATAGCAGTGTTTGCTGTAGAGTCTTGTGAGCATGCCCAGTATAGTCATGTAGTAGATAAGCTCAATTTACAAATGGAGACCTTGAACTAGTACAATGTCATTAGATCTGTGTTGCTATTATACTACTGTTTATGATGTACAGTACATGAATATAAGACCCATGTTTGCCTAATATATGTGTCAATGTATTATACCCCCATCTATGGCTGACAAATGACAACAGATGGTAAAATATGTCACTTTCTGATGTGCATGACACAACAGCTGTGCGACTCATTCCTTCAACATGAAGCACAAAATACAACACTATAGACAGTTATCACACATATATTTCTTGTATATACATGTCATATTCAATAACTGCAGAGTATGCAAATAGCCCCTAATGTACCCACTGTCCTTGCTAACTGTTATCTCAACTCGACATGTTATCAACATTAATATCACATTTACTCAACTTTCCTACAATGTTGCATTATGTCTCTCTCACATCCATTGATAGCATGTCTGTTTCTAGTTATATACATGGGTAAAGAATCATTACTTATTATTACATCAATATGGATGTTTTTATGTTTAAAATGTTTCTTTATGACATAATCACATTTGAATAATTAGCTAAGTACATTTTCTCCATTTACCCTACCCTCGTACTTATGAATGCATAATTAACATTGTATTATGTGCACATTCTTCCCATTTACTGTCACCTGCATCTTAATTCTTGTATTCAATTTGCCCTTACTTCATATAAGCTGTCCATGTGTGCTTGCATAATAAATTTGCCAGCAGGCAAGCAATTTTGTTTACATTTTTTTAGTTTCAATCAAGTTATTTACCATCAATTAAAAGGCACTGCTATGGGGGCATCTTTTGCCCCCATGTATGCAAACCTCTTTATGGGGAAGTTTGAGTTGGAGTATGTGTATACTAATAAATTTTATAAAAATCATGTTCTGTTTTACTACCGCTACATAGATGATTTGATTTTTCTTTGTAGCGGTGGTAGTGAACATATTTATGAGTTCTTTTCAGATCTCAATAATAATAGGTACAACTTACACTTTGATGGTTTACAGTTTGGTAGTCAAGTTCATTACTTAGATATTATGTTATCTGGAGTGGTAGGTGATCAGATTCATACTACGGTGTACCGCAAATTTACTGATGGTAATCAGTTCCTATATGGAACTAGTTGTCATCCTCCACATACCTTGTCTGCTTTACCTTATGGAGAAATTATTAGATTATCCAGATTATGTAATAATGAACTAGATTTAGAAAAGAATATTTATGATTGTATTATTATGTTTCTAAAAAGAGGATATAGTATAGAAATACTAGATTTTTGTATTAATAAACTATTGGATAAAAATAATTGTAGAAATGTTCATAAATTTATGATTAATAATAATAGAGAAGAAAGTAATTTTCCACCTTATGTGAAGAAGGTTAGTGCTACTAGTGGTAATAATAAATGTTCAAAAGCTTCTATTCAGGAAATACAAGATATTTATTTTGTTACTATTTATAATGTATGTAGTAACAAAATTTGGGATATTATTAAATATTTTTGGAAATTTTTGATTTCAGATAAAAATCTTTATAAACTTTTCCCAATTATTCCTAAAATATCTTTTAAAAGAGGTCAAAATTTATCTGATAAACTAATAAATACTTATTATATTTCTCCCTCTGATAAGGTATATTATAATTTAGATATATTTGGTACAAGTGTTTGCGGCCAGTGTAGTATATGTAAATATGTAAAACCATATTTTGATAATATTAATGGAATTTCATTTAGACCTAATAATAATTTTTCTTGCAACTCTGTAGGGGTTATTTACTGTATTAGATGTCCATGTAAACTATATTATATTGGTGAGACAAAGAGAAAATTTAAAACTAGAATGCAAGAACATATTAGAGATATTAAAATAAGAGTATTAACTAGTCCAATTGCTTTACATTTTATGGAGCGTCATAATAGTAATGTTGAACTATTTGAATGTTGTATTTTAGAAAAAATTTTCATTAAGAAAGGTGATGATAGATTAATTAAAAATATTTTGTTATTTAAAGAAACTATTTATATTCTGAAATATAACACTATGTCACCCAATGGTTTAAATTTAGAAGTAAACTGGAAAAGTTTATTATAAGTTTTTTATTACTAGTATTGTTAGTTCTTTTTTATATTAGAAGTTCTCTCTTTAAATAATATTTTGTTTTTTGATTGATTAATTTATGTAATTGTTTAATTAATTGTGGTATATATTGGAGTGGGTGTGTTTTTGTAACTTGTACTCATTGAAGGCTATTATGCCAAGGCACTAAGTTGGATTAAACTTTTTGTGAACTGGCGTTGTTTTTTGGCTGTTGCCTTTTCTCCTTTTGTCGTTTTTAATTTTGTTTACATTATCTGGTCATGCTTCTCTGCATTATTTCATGGCTACCATCAGTAATGCTGGCCATGAAACAGTGCTTGGAAATGTGTGAGCATAAGTAGCATATATGTTTCACCAGCACTGTTGTTCATTGTACTATATGTTGTAATCATGTAGGCTTCACATGAAGTCTACACAATTGTTAATGAATCTCACAGATATGGTTTGAGCTGTGATGATGTCTTGATTTTGTCATAAGGCTGTGAGTTCAGTCACTCAAAGTTAGAATACAAACTTAAAAAGCTCTATTGTAGGAAATGAGTTAAACAGCATGATTTCCTTTCATGGTTCTGACAACATGTCTCCCAAAGGTAAAAGAACATTGCTCACTCTCAGATTCATATAGAGTCCAAATCCCTGAAGGATGTTCATCAAAAAAAAATATTCCAGGAAATGCAGCAGGGTGTTTGAAAAAATGTAAGTTTTGATGGACTCTACTGTTAATTGTTTGAAAATTGTATAAGCAAAGTAAAGCACTGGCATTAATCTTTCAGTTTAAAAGGATTTAAGAGTTCTGGACCTGTTTGATAAATAAGGGCATCCTCAGTGACAATATTCAGACTGTTTCCTAATGTCCACCTTCTGCTTCCATAAAGTGTTAAAAGATTTAATGTTGGTGAATATCACTGATTGTCATTGGCTGTATCTGTAGATGTCTATGAGGTCCCATGCATTTTACTGAAGATCATTTCAGGATGGGATTTGTTGTGCTGTTTTTCATTCAATGTATTTCTTCACTGAACTGTGGGCATGGAAGTTTGTCTTTACTCCAGTGTTGTGCAATCTCAGAGTACGTATACTTAGTGATGGATGGGGTGAAAAAGATGCATGGGACTTACTCTCCCACATTCCCTCCAATAAACCACCGTGTGAACCTTATGCAAGAATAGGCCTATATTTCTGTTACTAATGGCAAGATGAAAAAAAGCATGGCTAGAAGATTCCCTTTATGCCACTGTTGTTCAGTATTGTAGTAACTGTATGTAAAGATGCAGAGATGTGGGGTAGGGGTTCAGCAGAACCTGTACACCTGCAAAAATGTTCTTTATATATTTTTTCTCTTTCCAATCAGGCATACAGTGGACATTTTTCCTTTGATTAAACTGGATTCCAATTATTTTTATTAGATAAATTGGGATACACTTCCTTTTTTGCCTGCACTTAATTAATACTGATTTGTTTAAACAACGTTTATTGACTACTGTATGTCTCTATTAACTTTGCATGCTTTTTTAATAATGTACACATTCTCATTCACTCTTCTCCTTGATACACAAAATTCACTGATAACCAGGAATATTATCTCTAGAGACTTTCACCACAGAGATGCCAAAAATAATTCAGACATTAAATCTAACTGCATGACCATGGTATGTCAGTCTATATTATAAACTATGAAAAAAATGTAATTACTCTTGGCCACTTTATACTATGATCATGTATTCCTTCCCAATAATCAGTTTGCAATACAAACTATAGGCATGCCAGCTCAAGTGAGAGGTGCATATGTAAAAATGATCAACTAATATGTGTACTATCCTCTTCATCCAAGACCATATGAGATTTGATATTTTGGTATTTTCCTATTTACAAAACTGCTTGCTTATGCACAGTTTATCACCATTCTGAATGAATGCTTCCAAGAAAGTCAGAGTATAAGACCTGATTGAGTGCAACTCTGTTTTAAGCAATTGTTCTTAGGCAGTTGAGAGATATAGATGAAAATCTGCACAGGGACTTTTATCTGCTAAACTACCAGAAGTTGCTGAGCAGAACTTTAAAGTCCTGGCCATTGACTTCATGTCTATCTCTATGCTCAGTAATGAGTTTTTGACAGGCATTATTTTATTTAGAGGAAATGTCACATTTTCATCATGATCCTATTTCACTGTCAGTACTGTTTAACTCCATTTGAGGTCCTGTTATTTTCACTTTACATAGATAATATTCCTAATAAATCAAGCTGTGCATCAAAACATTACATATAGCAAATGCTGTGCTAAATCATTTAGAAAAAAAATACATCTGAATAGAGCTTAAGGGGATCTTGCTTTTAAAAATCACTACTAATTAAATAACTTGAGGAATAAGTTTATATTCCCAAGATCCAATACTTTTCTTAGTCAGAGTAAATGAGTTGTTGACCATTTCAGTATCAAATTCTGACCAAATTTTAGATTTTAAATAGCATTTAAATGCATTTTATTCTTGCTAGGTCAAACTTCTAGATAATCTTACTTTAGAGCCACTCTTTTTCATAGTTTTTTCTTCAGTATATGGCAGTTTTGTCCCATGCTGTCTTGCAACAGAATGAAAAAGACTCATAGATGTATTAAGGAAGAATAATTCTATTCTTTAATCTTCTTTCTGTATGTTTTTGTACTATTTTATTAAAATTGAAAACCATCTACATTTTTGGATGTTCTGTAATTTCATATGAACATTTTGGGTCTCATAGGTGCCAGAAGCTGTTAAAGACGGGGGAGGGAGTGAGAGGGGCACTTAGTGATCTAAAAATGGCATTTTTTTAAAAAAATATACTACCACAACATATGTCACTTAGAGGACATTTTAGGCTTAGCCAGTTTCCATTTTGTTGCTTGAATTAACATTTCCTGATAGGTCTCACCTATCCTATGGCTGATAATTGTACATTAGCCCTAGTGAAAATAACTGATCATACCATAGATAATTGAGGGGATTGATGCAAGGGATGCAGCATTTAGGAACTGCCTCTATCCATTAGTGCCATGAGGGGCAATCCTGGAGTACATTTTCTATTACCCATCCTTAGATCCAAGTTGCATTTGAACATGGACAGGGGATGAGCTTTGTTTTACTTAAATGGATAGTCTGTAATCCCCTGCCACTCCAGCAGCAGCCCCCTCTCCAGCCACTCTAGTGTCCCATTACTTGGCTATTTCTTCTCAGTTACCATAAACACTGTTCAAACCTGTCAGCGTCCATACTGTTTCTTATTTACTTCTGCAGTGATTACAGAATTTGAAATAAAATAGCACAAACAGTGAGCCATTTGCAAAACAAACAATACAGTCTTGCAGTGAAAACAGACTTTGCTTGAGCAGTAAACTTCTCTGCCCTTGAAACTCGCATTCACTGAAATGGCATTAAAAGTCACATTCAAAGAAAATGCATCTGGCCGGTGGAGCATTATGTTTACCTTTGGGCTGTTTTCAAAGCACAGGCTCCTTGCATACATTTTTTAGGGGCATGCACATATGTATGTGTTCTTTGATTCACCTTCCTGATTGTATTAAATTATTTTCCTTGTATAATATAGCACCACTTGTTAGAATGTGTTTTAAATCTGTAGTTTTGAACAGTCTTCTAGTAAGCAATGAAACAAAATGTATGAACCAATAATGACAAAACTACCAATTTCAGAAAATTTCAACCATAAAAAGCCACTCAAACTTCTGTCATTACAATCCACCAATAACAGAAAATATGCAAAATCTCCGAGTAAAGTCATCTAAATAATTTCACATTAAAGGGATCTGTAACTAATGAAGAGGTTGCTAATAACAAACAACTTTAAATTTCATTGTTTCATCTACAAATAAAGTGCCTGTTGTCCTTGAAGAATACATTGCCTATGTTACATTAAAACAATGATAAGATAGCAATATTGCAATAGGAAATGGATGGCAAACTGATAACAGGTTCATAGTTACTAGGTAACTCCTCCAGAGGAGTGCATTCACAGGACGGCAGCATCCACTCCCTTTAAAGTACAACACAGTACAGTATCAGCAATCCAACTGCATATTGTAGGAGTAGAACCCACAGCCTTCTGCATCAGAAGCAAGTATACACACACAATCCTTGAAATCCCTGAAGCAGCATATATCTGAACACACACACACACACACACACACACACACACACACACACACACACACACACACACACACACACACACACACACAAAATCCCTCAAGCAGCATATATTTGAATACACACACACACACACACACACACACACACACACACACACACACACACACACACGCACGCACGCACGCACACAAAATCCCCCCAGCAGAAAGTGAAACACAGAAGCATAAATCAGAAAGTCAAACACAATCCCTGCAGCAGCATATATCAGAAACACAATCCCCCCACAGCATATATCAGAAACACAATCTCCCAACCAGAAACACAATCCCTGAAGCAGCAAATATCTGAAACATCTTACCAGAAACACTATCCCTGAAGCTGCAGCATACTCTCCTAACCAGAAACATGTGATCCCTGAAGCAGCAGAAACATGATCCCTGAAGCAGCAGCATACTCTCCTAATAAGTATACACCACTACCTTTCAGGTAGGGAGTTTAAAATTTCACACCTTAGTAATCTGTGACGCAGACAGTTTAAAATTTCATGTCTAAGTAATCCACGGACGCAGATGATGCATGCATGGATCTTCCAGTCCTCCTTAAAGACAAGATGCTTTTTTTTTTTTTTTTTGCTGCCACGGGGAGTAGACAAGAACATCTTGTCTTGTAAAAGTGGGAGGGCACTCCCTCCCCTCCCTCAGTGGTTCTTCTGCCTATGTTGGGTCTACTTTTGAATGTCCATTTTGCTAGTAGTCTCTTTTCATGGGTTCATAGGTACTTACTAGGCTAGTGATCTAGAAGGATCTTAAGAGCCCTATCTTTACAGTCCAATGGCGATTTTTAGGTCCTTTGTGTGCATGAATAACCCTTAGTTATGCAGAAAATACATATGTTGAGACATTTACTTGATTCCACAACCTATGATGGCCACTGGTGCTAAACCAGGAATGAATTAGCAATTTCACATTGATTCATCCAAATTGTGGGTAGAGTACTTTGCTTACATGGAGTGGAAGTTTGTTCCATGAAAGTGGTATTCTCTGTGAAACATACCAATCCCTACTAGAGTGAGATCCCTTGAGTGAGCATCAGTGCTACCACTGGAGTTGTGGATGTATAAAGTGTTTTGACAGGATAAAGTCTGTTAAGACTCTATACTCATGGCATATGTCACCTCTTAGAAGCCTGTAAGACACTGAGAAGATGACAAGGCTTTGAGATGATCTGCATAGGTTTTATAATTTAAGGCCTTGATATTTTTAATGAGAAAACAGTGCAGTTATTCAAGTTGTAACAAGTGTTTGGACAGGTACATACCACAAGTGGCATTATATTCAAGGATCAGCCTGATGAGGGCCAAGTACAGGTGAATGATTACAATCTTAAACCTGGATTCCATACCATTAGAAATGAACTGTGCAATAAGAAACGAACTTCCTTACAATAGGGTATATATGGTGGTCAAAGAACAATTCATTGTTGACATAGGTTCCCAGATATCTGACTAAAGTATCAACTTTCTGTGATGTGATATCTATATGATAGTTACAAAGGAAGTCATGCTTGGAGAAGGATACTATTATACATTTCTAGCAAGAGTACATGGTTTTGAAACCAGCTGTTTGTTTGGGAAAGGCCTTATTGGAGGGCCTTAGTATTTTCTGGAGAGTTTATGATAACACTGACTTTATAGTCTTCTGAAAACTTTGTCAGTCGTTAATCTTTACCATTTGGTTTCAGCACTGAGAAGTAAATGCTAAAGAGCAGTGGCCCAAGGACTGAACTCTGGGGTTCATAGGTTCATATGTGAATACTAGGCTAACTGCCCCGAAGGGCCATTTTAAGACTAGCCAATAACCTAAGGTTAAAATCAAACCCTATACTAAGAGGTAAGGACTTCAACACCCAGTAACAGGTCTTTTGGAGGAGGTAGATCCACCCTCCTTGATTTCCTTGGATTCTATTTGTGAGCTAATTTTATAACCATCAGGATACATTTGGATTTACATTTAGCTGGATGAAGTTATCAACTATACCTGTTTGTATGATGATGTTGAACACCTTTGTGAGGTCTAGATATCCAGTGTGTACTGATATGCCCTTGTCCATTGTTTCAGTACCTTTCTTGAAGAAGCCAGCTAGGATGAATAAGCAAGGTCTGCTTGAAATGTCTGAGCTGGTTTGGGTTGAGAGCTTGTATGTTACTTATATCCTTATTTATTAGTTACATAATAATTCTTTCCAAGGCCTTCCAGATGAGGCTGGTCAGGGTTATGGGACTGAAATTACTTGGGGTCTGTTGACATATCACCCTTGTGTAAGGGGATGACTGTTGTTGTTCTTCATTCATCCAGCACAAAACCTGCTTGCAGGCTGATACTGAATAGCCTTTATGGGGGAGGGGGGTCTGATAAGTCTTATTTTAGGCTGGCCAGTAGAAGTAATGTTCTTGGCCTTGGCCTTGGTTATTACATTCAGAATTTGTTCTTGGGAGAGCTGAGGGGTGGTGTAGATGTGAATAAGAGATCTAGGGATGTAGAAGGGGATAGGGTGCAAAATTTGAGCTAAATTTGTCCACTAATAGATTGGTTATGTCCTAAGAATTTTGAGTAAGTGGTGTCATTAACTATTAGCTCTGTGCAGTGTTGGGCATAGTTTCTGAAGTTTCTAACATAGTTAAAAAGATTTTGTGTTTATCCTTTGTCTGGGTGGTTATTTCAACCACATTTCTGGCCTTGGTTAATATGCTCAGGCTCTAGTGCTCCTTGTCAAATTTAACAAGAGTGTTTTGTCATTATAAGATTTAAGCTTCTTTTCTCTCAGTGAGTGTTTATTTTATCATAGAGTCTGTTTTTATATGGGTTCCAAGAGAGGTTTATTTTTAAAATTGATGTTGTTTTTATTCTGAAGAGTGACAGATGCATTAGTGCATCTATACAGTGATTTACATGTGCATAGAAGTTGGCAGAAAATGATTCTGCATAAACAATATACTCATCAAGTTGGAAGGGGATTTTGAATTTAGCCAGGTCATCAGTGAATTTTAGTAGATTAGCCTTGGCATAATCTTTGAATATTGAGGAATTGGAAGATGCTTCTAGCTTCAGTCATATGACTGATTTTTGGTCTGATTTGACCAGGGAGGAAGTTACAATTGGTGGGGAGCAAAGCTGCCCCAACTTGTTAAGAATCAAGTCCAGGATTGTATCACTCTTGGTACTGGTGCCTACTAGGTAGTCCAGAGAGTTTGCATTTATGAAGTCCATAAATGTCTGGGTATACAAGCTTGACAATGTATAAGTCTCCCATTTGCTTATAGGGTAGCTGAAGTCTTTATTGAGATGGTGCTTAGCTTAATGCCCAGGGACTCCATCCTAGTTCATAGGAGGTATGGGGTGAAGGGGGCATAGAAGAGGGTCCAGTAGCTAGTTATGATATGATAAGAGGTTTTGCTGATGGTAAATTAAAAAAACGGAGGGTTTCCAAATCTTTATCTTGCCTAATGAAATTGGAGGTGAAGTGTTCTTTTTTTTAAGAATATGGACACAAAGCCACCTTTAATACCTTCTTCTAATATGGTGGACCTGAGCATGTGATGGGCATTGTAACCCTGTGCTAGTGGGGTGCTCTTACTGGTCTTGAACCAGGTGTCTTTGAAATTACATATATCAATGTTCTCAAAGGTATGGAGTGCTTTTTGTTAAGGTTCCTAGTGTAGATCAGCAATACATTTATGTGACTTGGATTAACTTTTGTTATGCTGGAAGATTTTAGAAGAATGATTTTGCATAAAAATGCACCATGAGGGTTGGTGATGATTTAGGATTCTTCCAAGCAGATATATATTATGCCCCCTCTGAAAGTTACCAGAAGCTAAGCTAATCATTAAAATCAATAATCTTTTGTTCATATTGAGGCATCATTCTTGGTGATGGTAGAATGTTCCTCGACATTCGGGCACATATTCTAAGAGAACTGTCATGTCTCTTTACATGCAGTCAAGGGAGGTTTGTCGCAGACACTTGCACCTACATGTACAATGACTGTGTCAAATGTGTACCTGTAGACCAATGACTTGAATGCATGCATGAAGTGAATCCTGGCACCTAATAGGCAATTGAGCATGTCCCTTTACTTGCACAGCCTGGTGAATGGTGTAACAGTGTGTCTTTGACTTTAATTTCTCCAAATCTTGTGGGTGTCTAATATCATGACAGGAACTGACCCCATTCCTAAGTCAGGGTATAATAAAAGTTCATGAAATTAGTAATGTTTTAGTCTTTGATGTTCTCCAAATGTGCTCTTTGCAGCATCCATGATGTGTCCAGAATTAACTCCTTCTGCAATTCATATGGAGTTATTTGTATTGATAGCATAACTAAGTATGACTATCAATGTTTTTATTAGATCCTTTGATATTAGATCCTTTGCTTGTACTACTATTAGAACTTTTTGAGTAACTTTCTTCCTCGTTGTTCTAATTTCTTCCTGCAAATCCTGGTATTAACAACAACAACATGTGTTGCTGAAAGTAAGACACTGCAATCAATAGATGTAGCAATTTCAATGATCAGTGCTACCTTTGCCTTTTATCATGGGCTACTATACATGTTTTTCTCATATCTATGTTTTTAAACTGTTGGTAATGTGTGATCCCATGTTCTGTGTAGCTCATCATTCTCTATAATGCTTTGTGGTTTATGTTTCCAATGCTTATTGTCTATTACTATATTGTAGTGCTTGCGCAATTCCCAGTGCAACAGTCTTGCCACATCATTGTGCCTTTCAGTGTACAGAGCCTCTGTCATGACTGTATCACACCCAAGAAGATGTGTGATTGTTTCCAATTCTTTTTATAAAGCCTATATTTGTTTCTCCCGCATGTTCAATGGACTTTATAAGCAAACGGAGTCTACCATCATGGGTTGCCATTATTAACCATTCACCTTTTGGTTTCAATTCACCTCTTCTTAACCATTCCTCTATCAAATCTTGCTCAACATGAGGTTATTCCAGGAAATCTCTATACTTTCCACTATATTTATAGCTTTTCCACATTTCTTTCCTTCTCACCTGATCCTTTTCCTTATGGTTTTTCTTTTGTTGTTTGGCCCATTCAGTTGCTGTCTGATTTTTTTCTACTTCTGGTTTGGTTTCTATTCTCACTTGACAACTGAATGTGTTTGCTAGACTAATAGTTAAGAGGTCATCTTTCACTATGTTTGGATCTGATGAGGTCAAAAGATATGCATGCAGTCCCATGGCTGCAGATCTATAGATGTAAGTAATTTTGAGGAGGCCCATACCTCCTTCATAGCAAGGAATATATAATCTTGGTATACACTGATTTTTGTATATCATTTGATAAACATGAAGCATTTTTCTTGTGTTCCTGTCCAACTAATCCAGTACCTTTTGGGGTCAGTCAGTCACACCAGAACTGTAAGTTAGAACAGAAAAAGCAAATTGGTCTATAGTCTGTCCCAAATATTTAAACACTCCCTTCTGCTCAATACTTTATATCACATTCCTGTGTTAGACTGATATTCTCTTGGTACTGGAACTTTCCTGCTTTAAATTTTGCTTTTCCATATTTATCAAGACAGAATTACATTATGTTATCATCTGAGAAAGTTTTAACAAATTGCAAGTTGTGCTTTCAACTCATCTGGTGAACTATATAGGTTTAGGTCAGCCACAAAATGTAGATGATAAGTCTTTAAACAAGGTTGTGTTCCGAAAGTTCAGTTGTAATCATGACATAATCCAAGTAAACAACTTAATGGGTTAAGTGCAAGACAAAACAGGGGCACTGACAACAAATCACCCTGTATTAACCCTCTTTTATTTTTTTTCCCTGGGATAATAATTTGTCATTTGTCATGGCTTAACTGCAAAGTGGTTTGCCATGGGTCTATATCACTTCCATGAAAACACAAGTACTCAAACACTTATCCATCTATCCCAGTACAGTGAACAGTTGTTTACTGAATGTTCACATCGGCAAATATTTTTCCCAGGGCAAAGAGTTAGCTGTCCAACATCCAGGAATAGCCCTTTTACCCACTGTAGTGTGATCTTGGAGTTAGTATATTTAAGTAAGTGGGATGGTAGGTCAATATACTTCAGTGTGTTTATTGCTCGGCATGTTGGACAGCTAACTCTTTGCCCTGGGAACAGTTTTGCTGATGTGTTGGTTCGATGAAAGGACCATTCCCTGTACTGGGGTCGATGGATAGGTGTTCTAATACTTGTGTTTTTTGAACATGATATAGACCTGTTTGCCACTGTTTCATGGTCATGGTAATGTAAATGATAAATGTAGGATGTATCTTCAACATCTGTAAACATTCCTTTATCCATGAACATTGGATATTATCAAATGTATTTTTTATTTTTTTTTTTTTGTAATCTGTGCATGTCAAACTTAAATTCATGCCCATTTTACAATTCTCTATTGTGGCTTTACTTAGCAACAAATGATCTTTTGCTCCACGACTTTCTTTTGGTACCCTTTGGTTCTATTGCCAAGACTGACGGGGGAATTCAATAAACCCTACATGGTAATTTTTTACCATGTTCATAGCAATGAAATTCAGATTCAGTGAGCACTGTGTAGAGGCATGCACCCCCATGCAAACAAGGTAAGCGGCATGCTAATTACAGCATAAGCAGCTGAACTACACAGTAATCAGCCAATCCAACATGTTGGAGTTATTCAACAAGCTATAAAGTAATATTGTAGACCCAGTGCTGATTTTTCCTGTGGATTCCAAAACTTTTGGAATACAGACATGGAAAGGAGTCTACATGGACAGAATGTTAAGGGCTGCTGCTGTTTTAATTAATTTGTATGTCCTACAGGCTGAAGCCAATGCTGATGCTGCCAATAGGCATAGGCCAAGAAGGAGAAGAGTTTTCAGACCCCATTTAACTTTTCACAATCTACATGATGTGGAAATTGTAGAGCACTACAGGACTTTACAGGAATGCTGTGACCACTGCTATCCTTAACTCAGAGCCAGAGCCAACCAAGGGGAGCCCATCCCAGTGGAGACAAAGATATGTGTAGTTCTTAGAATCTTAGATACAGGTACCTTTCAGAGACCAATAGGGGACATACAGGGGTGTCACAGGCATCAGCATCCAGGATCCTTCACTAATTCCTGAATGCTATACTCCAACATGCCAGTGACCACATATGTTTTCCTTATAATTCTGAGGAAAGGGACAGAAATATGCAGGAGTTCTACTAGCCCACTACACTGAAGTACTGGGTGCCATAGATTGCACACATATAAAAATGAAGGCACCATCCGGGAAACAGGGTAGGCTCTACATAAACAGAAATGGCTACTATTCTATCATCTGCCAAGTCATGTGTAATACCAAGAGAATCATTTTGAATGCTGGCAACCCTGGCAGTTACCATGGCACACATATCTGGCACACCTCTTAACTATACAAGATGTTTGATGGAGGGGCATCCCACAGGATCATTTACTGGGGGGATGCAGGCGATGCACTGGAACCATGGCTGATGACATCCATCAGAAAGACACACACACCCACAGAAGCATGCCATAATGAGGCACACACTTAAACCAGAAATATCACAGAGCATGTGTTTGGGCTGCTGAAATCATGGTTCCAATGCCTAGATACATCTGGGGGAGCTCGGCAGTACAATATATGTACAGAAATACTCACAATCTGTGCCATGCTACACAACATAATCCTGAGGAAACAACTTCAGTAGGATCAGCAAGGGGGAAAGGGCACACATCCCACCACCAATGCCAAAGTCACTACAGACACAGGCAGATGAGGAGTCAGAGGGGGAACCACCAGCTGCTGTGGGTATAGGCAGACATAGCCATGCTCAGTATGGCCTTGCATTGGCTAAGAGACAACGCATAGCACACTCACTACCTAGGTGCCTAAAACCTTCCTCCTACTCACATACATATAGTAACATTGATGCCAGGCAACTCACACAACCATTATCTCTCTATGTATTGGCTGTGTACTGCTTGCATCAGACAAAGTCAACCCTGAATTAAAACTGTGGCAACTGCATTTTCAAGGTAAGTCCTGGAGTGTATTGTTTAATAATATGAATGTGTAGAATATCCTTATAATTCATTACTTGGTACTGTAAGCAAGTAAAAGGTGGGAGATCTGTACAGAAATGGCCTTAACATGTGACAGCAGAAACGTATTTGATGTATATGTGTCCATTATTAAGTAGTAGCTCTCAGGCATCAAAGATTTACACAGTCATACCTCTCCAAAGTTCTGAGGATCACTGCATGCCCTCAGTTTAGCACCATATGTTTCTACTGGAAAATCATGAAAAAAGAGAAGTTAAAAAGTAATGATACACATTGCAGTTTCTGACTTCACAACCCTCACAAGATCATTCACTATAAAGCTGGAAAATTATGATGCTATCAACTGTCTAACTTTCCAAGGCCAATATAAGTCAAAGGTACAATTACCAGTTCAACACCACACATGCAGATATACTAAGCACTAAGTTAGCTATGCACCCTGAGCATCAGACACAAAGCTTATGCATCCTAAATCCAAAAGATAGAAAACAGGGATAGGGCACAGTTATTATCACTTGCACAGGGCGTCATGTGGGGGACAGGAAGCCTAGGCTGAAAAAAAAAAGGTAAGTGAGTGTGCATGTAAGTAAGAAAGACAAGCAGGCAGACATTTCAGACAAAATGAGTAACTATTGTTTGTGTGTGTGTGTGTGTGTGTGTGTGTGTGTGTGTGTGTGTGTGTGTGTGTGTGTGTGTGTGTGTGTGTGTGTGTGTAGGGGTCCTCCAGGTGAAACTGGTGTGTGAATGTCTGCATGAACACAACACAGCTCTGCGGTGGCTCTACGTCCTGGTATTTTTGGACAGGTGTGAGACGTGCATGGTAGAGGTGGTAGTTCATCTCTATAGTCCCTGACCAGGAGAACTGCTCTTCCTAGAGCTGAACTGGCACATCCATGCCCATCGTCAGATGTAGTGCTGCTACCCAAACATGATTGATGTCTGCTGGATGAGCTCCTTTCCCAGGAATGCTCATGACCATGACCCTATGGCTTGCCACATCTGGGTGTGAACAGCACACTCACTGATGGAGCGGTGTGAAAGTACTGCCACTATGGGACCATGATCGAGCATGGCCACATTGTCTGACAGCAGATGATGTGGCTAACCTACACTGACACGGAGGCCATTCCCTTCCCAGCTGACTTTCCATCACAGACAATGCTTGTTCCATCACAGACACCCCATGTTCCAACGTGTCATTCACCTGACTCACTTGAATTGGCAACACGGTGGAGGCAATCATGCATGTCAGTCTGTGACACATATACAACCCAGAGCATTTGTCTGCAGTATCTGTGATAACATGCATGTGCCTCCATGATGGCCCTATACATATGTTGAGTGGAAAAGGAAGAGACCCCTCCACCAGGTGGAGGAGGGATAGCAGGTCCCCCTCCAAGCACCCCTATCAACCCTCCTACACTTTGGCTATAGACAGAGTCAACAGGCACTGAAGCTGCAGTAGCCGCACTTCCCTGATGAATGCCTCACCCTCCACCTGTCCAACATATGAGGGCTCATTGAAATGGGTAGGTGTAGGCCTACTGGCTGTGTCTGATGGAATTACAGGTGATGGCTGTATGTCAACCTTAGTGTCAGATTCAGCCTCTGCACTCCCACAACTGTGCCTCAGTTTGGCTACCATTATCATCAGAGTGTGTTGATAGACTGACATCTGGTGGCAGAGGTCCAATACTACCACTGTCATGATCACCTGTGATAAAAAGCAACAGACATAGGAAAAAATTAATACCTACATTACTACAGTCCAGTGTATGCTAATAAAGTAACAGTACTGCAACTATTACAGACAGTACAACACTACACACAACAGGCCTGACATCAACAGCACACACTAAAATATTTCTTTAAATTGCTCCTTTGAGACCTATTGTTTTATCAGCTGGCTCAAAAACCCAACCCCTGGCCATCTATGTAGATACAAAACTGAAGCCATTTTATGGATTACATCAGCATATTCTTATTGATTCCTAGGGTTTTTAAGTAAAATAGAGGACATTGAATTTAATTGTGTTTGTTTTTTTAATTTAATTTCAATTATGTGTTTGTCACTATTGGCATTAAAAATATTTTTAGTGTTATACCCCACAATATTGGTCTAGCTTGGTTCGAAGGGGCCCTCATAGATTTTGTTTTTTTGTCCCAGCAGGACTTTAGGTTAGTCTTGCAAAACATGGAATTAGTGCTTAAAAAGAAAATTTTTCCAACTCCTACATATATTTCCAAAGTGACCAGCCCTTTCTTCAAAGAAAGAACATAATCAAAGGGCAAATGGTGAGGGCTGCCCGTATGACTACTTTGAAAGATGACATAGTCAATGAACTTAATTATATTGATTAACTTTTTGTGACTAGGGAATTCTATCAAAAATGAAATTTTGAATGGGTGGGGTACAAGATACCTTCCTTTGTTGGCTCTTAGAGAAGATGCCACAAGTGAGGGGTCACTTGTGTGTGGTGACCAGGATGGGCCCCCCATGTACATTTGGTAGGTATGGGTGAAAATACAGGTCATGGTCATGAATTATATTTCGGGACCAATTTTAATAGAGATACCCAGGAAGTTAAAACTATTATTCGGAGGTACTGAGATCTCTTTCAAGTATGCCCAATAGTTTGAATGTGTTCTCTAAGACTGTGAAATTTGGATTTAGAAGAGGATACAAGTCTGAAAAAATATTTTGAAGGTACCACATATCGTAAGGATAATAATAGTAGAAAGGGTATCTTTAGGTGTGGGATATGTCCCCAGTGCCCTTATACTTCTAATTTGTCAGAATTACGATTTCTGGGTACATATGGCAGGCTAAAGCAACAGGATATTAGCGTTTATATCACATTATCGAAAGATGAAAATAGCGAAAGCTATTTCATCGAACCTAAAATATCTAAACTACATAATATCGAACATTCAGAACAGAGAATTTTTTCCTTGGGAAAAAAAATTGCTATTCCGAAACACATACACACAACACAAGCATACCTAAAAAATCATCAATACACACACATTCACTTATAATCCTACAACTAACCCTACACTAAACTATACATACACTACTATCTATCCACTTACCTTAACCCAAACCCCAACCCTAAGGTCTGCCACTATCGCACACTCACTTAACCCATGCCCTAACCCTAACTCACTTAACCCACCCCTAACCCTAACTCACCTAACCCGCGCCCTAACCCTAACTCACCAAACCCATGCCCTAATCCTAACAACCACACAATCTCACACTTACCTGAACACGACCCATGAATTTCCACCACAGCGCTTAAAATAACGAAGCCACAGAACCGGCCAACCAAATTCTTTCCCTAGGAAAGAATTCGGTGTTCTGCAGCTTCGCTATTTTCAGCGTTTGCTCAAAATGGTTCAATATTAGAACATTCAAAGTTTTAAAACTTGGATGTTCTGATACAGACCCGGATATTATAGTTGTTGCACTAAAGGAGTTGTTTTCTTGGCTTATTATGTGGAGTGCTTTTCATACTATGTGGGAAAAATGGAGAGAAAATTAAAACAAAGAATTTACGAGTACATGTATGAGATCAGCGAAGGTAAAGAAACTAATGCTCTATATAAGCATTCTTTATGTTGTACTCAGGCTAGTTTCAAGTTCTGGGTATTGGAGCAGGTTAAAGTATTTGACAGGGTTGGGGACTGGGAACCCTCGACTACAGGGAACTTATGTGGCAGCTGAGGTTGAATGTCTGTACCTCTCCTCATCTAAATGAGCACTATTCTATTGTCCCAGCATTAAAAAGGATAACTTAAAGTACTGAGTATAAATAAAGGATTTATGGGGAAATCAGTAGTATATACTTTATATATTGAGTGCAATAAGTTGCAACAACACAATATACATATTTTATTTTTTTTCTTTAATGGTAAATTTTCGGTATTTAGTATATATTTTTATATGTATTTCTGCATACTGTCAATGGTGTCTTTAAGTGCCAATTAGCTAGGGACCAATTGATTTTTAATGACATAACTAATTGAATGGGCAAAGGTGCTATTTACGTGCTTGATGGAATTGATGGTGTATTCTGATGAAGTTCCCTGTTGGGGAATGAAAGCACTTAATCCTGTGTAACGCCTTTTGTGATATTAAAGATTTTATTATATTTGGAACATTGGTCTAGGATTGTGATTTCATCCAGGTGCCTTTATTGGGTCCAGTGTGATGGACTGAGTTTCTTCTTGGTTTTGTTTTGTTTGACCTTGACTCAGTTTTTCCACTGGATTTTTTTACTGGTATTTATTGTCTTTTCCTTTGAGTATGGCTGGATCTGGATTCCGAGGCAATGGGTCAGTGTTCAGGAATGAACATACCCTGTTGGGTGAATTTACTAAACTTGTAAATATGTTTATGCAAGTTGAAAACCCCTGTAACAGACTATAAGGATTCCATACCCTGTTTTCAGCCGAGACAGGGGGAGTGACATCACTTCTGACTTTTCAGGCAGTGGGAAGCTGTAGCATTTGCTTTTCCTCCACAATGGTGCCTACAATGAGTTCTATGAATGCAAATGCAGCCCCATGGCCATCAGGCATTTAACAACCTGGAATAGGTGAACAAGGGTCATCAAACCAACATTCTTCTGCTGTTATGTCCTCATTTCTTCATCTGTCCCACAGTGTACATCCTATCACCTTTTGCAAGCACTTAATTTCCATCACCTCTAGCTTCTTTAACTGTTCTGCCTTTACTACCCATGTTTCTGTACCATACAGTAGTACTGACTACACCACTGTCTTGTACACCTTACTTTTTAGCTTCTTTGGCTTTCTTCTATCATAGACAACACTTGATACTCTATGCCAGTTGGCTGCAGCCCCTCTAATTCTAGCTTATGCCAGTTGGCTACAACCCTTCTAATTCTAGCTTTGACCTCTTCATTCAGACTACCCTTCTCCTCAACTACTCCTCCCATAAACTTGAAGCTGTTTACCTGTTCTACTATCTTTCCTTCTATCTCTATTCTCAGCTTCTTCTGATTTCCCCAATTTGCTGCCATTACCGCCATCTTATCTGTGCTTAGTTTCATCCCGCGTACCTTCAGATTTGTATTCCATTCTCCTATCCTTTGCTGAAGTTCTAATTCAGAGTCTGCCTGTACTGCCACATCATCTGCATACCGCAGCTTTGTTAATCTTCCTCCACCAATCTGTTTGCTAATGTAGTCCATCACCAGTATGAACAGCAGTGGGCTCAGAGCTGAACCCTGATGTACACCCAGACCCACACCCAATGGGACCTTCTCTGTAAGGCAGAACACTATTCATGCTTGAGTCATTGGGTCCTTGTACATAGCCTGCACTAATTCTACCAATGTTTCTGGGACATCAAACCACTGCAGTACTGCCCAGGGATTTCATCCAGGTGCTTTTATTGGATCCAGTGTGGTGGACTGAGTTTCTTCTTGGTTTTGTTTTGTTTGAGGTTGACTCAACCTCCACCTGTCCAATATATGAGGGCTCACTGGAATGGTTAGTGTAGGCCTACTGGCTGTGTCTGATGAAATTGCAGGGGATGGCTGTATGTCAACTTCAGTGTCAGATTCCACCTCTGCACCCCCGCAAGTATGCCTCAGTTTGGCTGCCACCATCATCAGTGTCTGCTGATACACTGATATCAGGTGGCAGAGGACCCATACTCCCACTGTCATGATCATCTGTGATAAAACAGCAACAGACACAGGAAAAAAATAATGCTTACACTAGTACAGTCCAATGTATGCTAACAAAGTAACAATATTGCAACTATTGCAGACAGTACAACAATACACACAACAGGCCTGACATCAACAGTACGCACTAAAATATTTCTTTAAATTGTTCAACAGTAATGACATAAAAATATTTGGCTTACCATCTGCAGATGAGATACTCTTCCTGCAATCCAGATGGTCCTGGAAAAAGTTAAACAATAGGTAAGGACAACATCAATACAATTAACAGTACTTTTACCCCTTTATATGTCCATTAACTACACTTTCAACAAGAATGTGGCTGTCATCTTCAACCTAAGCTAATAACTGTAGCAATGTTCGACCCCCCCAAACAAAACACATGTGACACATAAGTAACTTATTGATTTCAGTTGTGTTACTATACAATAGTATTCAAGTTCTGAGATACCAAAGTCTACCTGGAAGCTCCTCCTGGGACATGCTTGCTGTCTCTGAAACTGCTTCTCCAACATCCAGAACATGCTGTACGGCACTCTCCTGGGAGCTGTCTGGATCCCTGATATTGGCGAGGAACTCTTTATCGGGTGTTAGTTATGGTTCCCTAACAGGCCCTTCCCCTGTAACCATCTTGTCACGGCCCACAGCAGCTGCTCTCATCCATCCAGATGTGATCATGTCAGTGGCCCTGTGGTGCACCTACTCATATGTCCTGACGTGGCCACTGACACCATTCACATCCTCAACTGCATGGTGTCAAATTTGCATCCTATGTATGATATCACCCATCCCCTTTTCAATAGAAAAGTACCATGTTGCCTAAAAGTCCACTATCACCTGGTTCTCAGCGTCAGTGAAGAGGAGTCTCTGAGGACTGACACACCTGGGTGGCATGCTCCTAAGTGACCTAAAAGACAACAGAAGGATAATACACATAAGTATCACATAACTACAAAATAATTCTTTCCAGATAAAATAGGAAAGGAAGCCACTCAGTTTTACCCCCTGGAGAAACATACAGCAGTTTACAGATGTGAAATAGGAACAAGAGGCAGGATGCAAAACAAGGACAGCAATAAGAGCAATATACCTTTGTTTGTGCCATAACCATTATTCACCTTTGCCCCCCCCAAAAGAACAAACAAATGAGGCATTTTGCTAATAAGCCATCTTTGAAATGCTAAAAGTGCTATCAAAGGGACTGTCCCTGAAACATTTCTACAGTTATCTCACAGCATTCCATTTTCATTTATTGGCAATTTCTGTGAAATTGCTTGATAAACATGTCCATGCCATCAGTATACCTCTAACTAATGCATACAGATAAAAGTGTAAAAGGTTTTGCTTCAGATTTTTCTTAAATACATTCCAGCATATGAAATATGTAGCTGACAAAACAGAAGCATACCTTCTGATGTTTATTTCTGCTCTGTACAGATATATCCTTAAAAATAGCATATGTGAATTCTTCTCAACATGAACTAGTCTCCACACCATCAGTTTGCTTAGCTACACAGTTGCCTTTTTATATGGTAAAGATTCAGGTCTGTTAAGCATAGTGAAGATGCAAATGACGTGTGAACTCATTAAAATTGATGAATCTCAAATTCTTGGATCTGTGTAAGAGATGTAAACCTAGTGCAGGCACTCCCTCAGAGCTTGTGTTGCAACTATGAATGATAAATGATTGGGAAAAGGAAAACACAACAGCACTGTAGGCTGCCTTAATTCCACAGGGTGTGTCAGGTTAAATGTACAAAGTGTTAGATGTAAGCCTGGAAATGTAAGTAAGTGGCACGCAATTTACAGGTTGTGTTCCTTAACATCCAACCTGGCCTTCATTTGTTGGCGACTGTATATGATATTATTTCAAGTAAGATCCTCACACATGTTAAACCCAATGATATAGAATGGCTTGTCATTGCATGTCTCAGATTACTGGTCAGATAACTGAAGAATAACTATCAAGCACAGAAATGTAAGACAGAGCTGTACATTTCCAATCAAAAATCATAACAAGTTGTGTGATCGCACTACATCCCAAAATAATAAATGTACAAATAACAATTGTATGGTTTGATGTTACTGTAGATGCTGTTGCAGTTGGTTGTGTGCAGATTTAGTTCAGTTCTTTGCTGCAAAGCTGTTTGTGTGGCAAAGAGGGATAAGGCACCCATCCTGTGAAGGTGCATTGGAGTGAGAGTAAAAATCCAGATCTATGTAGACATATTTCATGTGAGTCTTCATTATCTTGTGTATATGTCATACAGTGTTTTTCATTTCAACTACATGTCCCTTTTTTCTGTTTCTCCTTTTCTGTCTTTGTTTAATTTTTTTTGGGGGGGCAGTATTTATGAGATGCTGTGCATAGTCAGTCATGGGAATGGAGGAAATGAATGTCAGGTTTGGCTGTGCTTATCACATTTGTGCAAAGCCTGGAAATGTGCAAATTGAACAACTGGACAATCCAGGAAGCAGACAGGACCCAGACAGCCAAAAATAGAAACTGGATGCATTCAATTAATACTATTGGGCATCACAGAAACCCACTAAAGAAAGTTACATTACAGCCGAGTGACGTCTCCAGGCGTTTCTGCAGTTGCCTCCTACTGCTCCTCTAGGCGTCAAATATTGCCTGTTCATATTTGCATTAATAATTCCAAAACCATGTTACAGACAAGGTACTGGAAAATTTTATCTTGAAGCATACATGATGGCAAACACAACTGTACTGATATATGACCTCTGTCAATGGATATTTGTTAAAAATGTAAGGTGATAACTTCAATTTTTAAATGCTGAAGCCACACCCACTAGGAGTTAAAGGTACTCACTCAAAAGAGCTCTACTGGACAGCAAGACCATAAGAATGATTAGCAAAAAAGGAAATGTCATGTAACTAGTCCTGTGGCAGCAGGTGTAAGTGTAGGGCTGGAGTACAGATGATCCTGGATTCTAGTACAGGGTGTGCAACCTTTTTGTTTTACTGTTGTGGCATTGCAGTTTATAGTAATGAAGTACAGCATAGATAAGTGTTATTTCAACCATCTTGTGGCATCAGGTGTAAGTGTAAGACTGCCATACACATGGTACTGGTTTCTAATACAGGATATTCCATACACTTTTACTGCTGATCCATTCCCATTATAGTCACTCTCACTTATAACACTTTAGATATTGGACCTGATATTCCTTATATGTATTAGGGATGAGACACTATTATTGTGTCAGGTATTTATTTATCTAGCTATGTATTATCACAAGTATTATCAGATGTATGCCTGTGGATATAACATGTACTAAATTCCTGTAAGTATGATGCTTCTATGTGGACTTGCATGGCCTTCACATTAGCCAAAGACAGATGCACAACTGCCTGTACATCCAATAAACCTTGCAATTGCAATTACAATTATTTAATTCCCTCACTGCTTGGCACTGCTACTCTCCACTTACCATCATGCATTCCTGAGCAAAGTGTCTGCACAATGGTAAGTGGAGCACAGCACTGCCAAACAGTGTGCGCACTCCAGTAAATGTGATAACAGGAATTGCTGAGAAAGCATCAGTCTCCATTGTCTAGATCCATGGTAGACATGGCAGGCATTTGCGGGGAAGGTGTCATATTCAGGGCACAGATGTGGGGTGTCCAAGAGTCCAGGATATTCATTGGACTTCTAGTTAAGAACCACAGCAACAGGATTCTGCAGAGGGACTATTCTGGGTCCCATTACAAGTCTGAGGCTTGGGATAGTGCAGCCCGGTCTGTATCCAGTGCCTTGAGTATCCCACACACTGGAGGGTAGTGTAGGCATCATTTCAGTGACCTACAGAGAAGGAAGAGGGATGCACTCAACCATCAGATTGAGGAATTTAGGACCGAGGACATCTCACATCTTTGTAAGTATCAACTACAGAGAGTACTTGTAAGACTTAGAAAGATGAATATAGGCAAGACTGGTATGCATAATCCTGTTCTGTTCTTTTCTGTTTTTTCCACAGCTCCCAGTGATCAGGATTGCAATCTCAGAGCCCACAGGGCTATACTGGTGAGAATGAGGGAAGCATGTAGTATTTATGCTGCAAAAGAGTAGTGTTATTGCAGCATTAAAAGTTAAAGATAGTTTTTTGGCATTTTATACAGTTGCATGAAATTGAACATGCATATCCCAACTGTAAAGGGAAGTATGCATGAATTAGTCTGTACCATTAACCAATTGTAAGATTCTAATATTAGACTTTAGTCAGAGATTGTGAGTTCAAATACCACACTTCACAACTATACAATACTGTTATTTCTTCAATATTTTCATAAAATTCTAACCTCTATAGCAGTGTCAGAAATGTCCTGCTGTAAACTGTAATCTCTATAATTGGAACACACATATGTGCAATATATGCACATTTCAAGGATAACTTGTTGCAATATATAGTATAGAATGCATCTGTTAGGAGGTGTACACTTAAATGTAAAAGTTAAGATGATAGAGTTATATAATTGTATTAATGCATTGTATGTCACATATGAAGGTACTAATCTTATTTCTTTTTTCTCTCACCCTAGCCTTATCTCTCTTTTTTAATTTTGTTTTTATTTTATATTGTTTATTAAAATATTTTTATTTATTTTTATTGTATTATATTTTCTTTTATGATCATTTTATTTTTAAGTTATTATAAAAATATTTTTTATTTTATTGTTTTATTTTTTTTTCTTGTTTTGTTTTTATTATGTGTCATCAAAACATGTGCATGTCATCCATGTGTACTACATCACTAAATGCTCCACAGCACAGTGGGGTAGGCCAGTCCCAATGGATCTGCCTGCCCCCCTCCACCAACTCCATCACTGATGCCCATTATGTCTGCAAGCCAACCTGGCAACACTGCCTCTGCTCCCCCTGCACTACCTACACTTTCAGGTAGTCCTGCCCCAGAGGCTGGCCCAGTGGTACGCTCTGGCATGGAGGTGGTGATTTCCTCACCTGCACCAAGTTACCAGGGATGGTGCTTAGAGTGGTGCCCCACACTGTCGGTGCATGCCTATGACAGCTGGAGAGGTTGCTCTTGCTCATTTTGCATAGTACTAGGAGAAGGAGGAGGAGATATCAAGCACTCCAGCCACCAGTGGAATGAGGTGACAGTGATGACAGTCCAGTGGATGAAGACTCACCTATCACTGTCTTCCAACTTGACAACAGTTGGCTCTGGATGTCCCTATCCTCACCCCAATCATGGTGTCCCAACCTTTTAAGTTCATCACCATCCCTGTATCTTGTATTGTTTGTGTTGTCTGTCTGCAATTGCTTCCTCACCTAGCCAACTTACCTGACCCAGACATACCTACATCCCTTCTCCAACTTTCTTCTATCTCTGAAATAAAAAATAAATGGGAAACTGTCCCACAAAAAAAAAAAAATGTCCCATACATAGCTTTCCATTTCTCACCTGTCTTTTTTTGACACATTTGATTTGGTTCAACTGGAGATACAACATGATTGCATTGTGGTCAGCCTTATCTTTGGAGGTGACAGTCCAAATTTTGTTAATATTTTGCACATATGTTGAGTTTACAGTGTTAAAGAAATGAATAGCTTTGGCTCTTTCCTACCTCCCTCCTGCGCATTCCTATCCCACTTTTCCTTTGTTCTTCCCACTGTTTGCTCCCCATTTCACCACTTTACTATCTACCATATTTCACCACTTTAATCTGGTCAAAAAATGGAATCACACACAACACACATAAGTGGCTGCAAAAGCAATGGATCCCTTCAATTTTAGGGCTCTGTGTTTGTGCAGGGGTGACCATGGCGCATCAACATGCAGCAATGATGAACAGTGGCAAACAGCTGCTTTTACCCCTGTGCAATACTGCTTAACACAACTGCACTATGCCATCACACAGCAACACATTTACTATAAACAATTCATGTCATTGCAATATTACTCTGTAATTAAAAGTATTTCAAAGTATTATTTACAACTGGATTCGAACCAAATACCCTCTGGCCTTAAAAAGGAATGCACAAATCCATTAGCACGTGCTGATGCAGAGTCTGTCAAGCAGCAGGTGTGTTTCATGGACTCAATACTAACTGTCATACTTTAGCAATGTGGCTCACATTTACACACTGCTTAGATTTGCACAGATATGTGTATCTCACATCTCTATACACTTTGCTAACCATTGCACAAACCCACTGCCCACCACGCTATGGAAAACTAAATACTATCATGTATTATTGCTGTTTAATGTCCATTTATTGTCTATTACATGACATTACTTGTGGAAACATTACAAACTGAAGGCACTCTCTCACAGTACGTCACATATTTACAATACAGCCATGTGTTGCACCCTACCAAGCACTGCAACCCTGGTGTTGCAGTACTTTTTCCACACATATATCAACCACATTACAAAATGTAATATCAAATGTTGTGTGATATGCAAAGCACATCAATATGGTAACATGCACAACTACAACTATTGAGCCATACGCCTAAAAACCCTTATCTGCAAGGCTAGGGAAGGAATCAGCATGGACCATATCCACAGGGACATATGTGACCTTTAGCACACTTCACCTGACACCAAGATTGGGGTGAGGGTGGGGACATCCACAGCCCACTATTGTCAAGGGTAGATCTTGCTTATTGAACCTTGTGGATTTCTTTGACACTAATCCCAAAGACCTGGATGGGGGATAACAGAACATATCACCTGTCACTCATCTGGTCAGGATAAAACAGACGAACATCTGTGGGTTCTGCTCAAGCAGCTTTATTATGTACAAACACATCAGGATTGAGGCGTAACAACTTTAACTTAGATAAACATATAAACAAACTAGCTATCACACTCATACATGCTCACACTCTGGCTGCACTCTCAAAATGGCAATGAGGCTAGCACGTGCTTGCTATTTATATAGATGTGCTATCCATGGAAATGCTTCTTAAAAGTACAATACACACATTATTCTACATCCTCCCTCTTTGAGAAACGAGTCATGCATTATCAATGACATTAATTGACATGCAATTGATACAAAATAATTTGTTGACATGCAATTATACAGAATTAAATGCATATAGACAATTATGTCCAGGTTGCTGTGTATTTCACACTAAGTCTGGAAATATGACCAAATTGTGTGACATAGAAATTAGAACTAGGTCTAGCAACTGGGACTGTCTCTGCTGAATGATCAACTTTGGGACATCAAGAACATCATCAGGAAAGTAAGTAGAAGTTAAGACACTTTCTACAACAGGAACATTGTCTAGATTGCTCTGAGATCTAGAGTATGTATCACAAGAACAATAGATACAGGAAGAAGATGTCTGCAATTTCTCCTGTACTCCACACCCTCAGATTCCATGAAGTAGGATCTCAGCTTGGCACATATACCTGTTACTTGACTAATCTGGTTGAAACCTTTCAATGTTTGTATCCTCACTGTCTCTTCTTATTTCAGTAGAAGAAGAAATCTGCTCAATTTATCCTAGCTGGACTTCTGGAAAGAACACTTTCTGAACAGTTTAGCTTTGATTGTTCTGTTATTCTTTGCTTTAGGCCTCAACATACTGGAACTGATAAGCAAGGTTGTTCTGGTTTGCCTAGACAGAAGTCTCTGAGCAGGCAAGCCAAGTATATCATCACGGGGTATATTTCTGAGACTGAGTAAATTCAAAAAGACACTGGTATTATCATGCTTTGACTTCTTTAGTAATTGCTTTGCATTCTATACTGCATGTTCAGCTAGTCCATTTGACTGTGGGTATTCTGGACTACTAGTAGCATGTACAAATTCACATTCTTTTGTAAATTTCTGAAACAACTGTCTGGTAAATTGGGTACCATTGTCAGAGATAACTTTGTGTGGACTACCATGGACTGAGAAATGATGTTTCAACCTGCTGATAACAGCAGTGGACATTAGGTTAGTAGTAAATTAATCTCAAACCAGTTCGAATAAGAGTCTACCAACACTAAGAAATGCTGATTATTCCACTCAAATTTAACAGCGGCTACTGTTGACCAAGGTAGTTCAGGAACTTGACTTAGCTGAAGTGGTTCTTTTAGCAAATGCAGTTCAGTACTATTGCATACTGAACAAGAAGTAAGTTCTTTATCAATATCTTTAGCTAGAGAAGGCCAAAATACTAGTCCTCTCACCCTTCTTTTGGTAGATTGAGAATTTGGGGGGCCATGATGAAAAATCTAAATATATTCACATTGTAAGGAAGCAGGAACAACACTTTTGGGACCTTTGAAAATAATGCCATCTTCTGTCAATATCTCTTCATTGTAAGGAAAATAAGTTTGCCCTTCAGGCAGTATACTAGATTGGATTAACGGCCATCCAACATTAATGAAGTAGTTGAGCTTTTGCAAAACAAGATCAGGCTTTGTGTGACCTCTCAACTCATCAAGTCATTGTAAAAAAATTATGCACTTCCATGACATCAAATTCAAATCTCTGCATTAAGCTGTTCCATTGTATTTCTGGGCGATCTGGATAAGGAATCAGCCAGATAAAGAAGTTTGCCTTTTGTATAGACCATTTTGAAGGTGTACTTCTGCAATCTGAGCATCATTCTTTGTAATCTCGCTAGAGCTGAATGCATAGGTTTCTTCAAAATAGTGACTAGAGGTTGGTGATTACTTTCAATCTGAATAGCTCAACCATAAATATAATCATGAAACTATGAACATGCAAATACTATTGTCAAAAGTTCTTTCTCAATTTGAGCATACTGCATTTCAGTTTGGGTAAAATCTCTAGATGCATAGGCTACTGATCTGCCTTCTTAAAGAATAACTGCACCAAGACCAAACTTTAAAGCATTACAGGAAAGAGTTACTAGTTTATTGACATCATAGTATCTTAATGTAGATGGAGTGGCAATTTTCTGCTTAAGATGTTTAAATGCTCTCCGGTGCTGTTCCAGCCAAGACCATGTAACATTTTTGCATGTCAGCTCTCTCACAGGTGCTGTCAGCTCACTGAAGTCTGGTATAAACTGGCCTAGATAGGTGACCATACCAAGAAAATATTGTAGACCATGAACATTATCCAGTGCTGCTATCTCTAGAATGGCTGCTTGCTTGGGGTCTGGTCACAATCCAGTGCCAGTAAATAAATGAACTACATATGTAACTTATGGTAGTCTGAATTTGCACTTCAGAGGATTGAGCTTCAAACTCACTTCACATGCTCTGTCTAGAACTTTCCTAAGGTTTCTGACATGCTCTGCTTCATCATTGCCTCCAACCAATAAATCATCTACTATTATGGCACAAGGATAACCTGAAAAAAATTTGCTTCATTGCATGTTGAAAGACTTCACTTGAGAATTTATTCCAAATGGCATCTTGAGGAATCTATATCTTCCAAATGGGGTACTGAAAGTAGTCAGTAGTGAATATTTATGATTAAGCATCATTTGCCAAAATTAACTTTTTGCATCCAAGAGAGAAAAAACAGTGGCATTTGGTCTTAGGGCTGTGACTTCCTAGACTGTATGCATAGGATGATGTGGTCTCTTTAAGGTTTTTTTTCAAATGTCTTGGGTCAATGCATATTCTGATTTCATTTCAGCCTTTTTTGTGGGCTGCTACCATGCACTACACCCATTCAGTAGGTTTTGTAAGTGGACAAATTCTACCTTGCTGCATAATTTTATCCAACTGAGCTTTGACTTTATTCTGCATAGCTATTGGAACTTGTCTTGCTGGTCTGACCACTGGACTAACCTCTGGATCTAACTTCATAGAATACCTAAATGGAAGTTTGTCTAACTTTACACTGAAAACATCAGCATACTCTGAGAAAAATAGTATCAGTAAAATTGGAACTAAGACGTGCTTATATGATGAACTTCTTTGGTAAAGGAAAGCAGATTCATTCGCAAAGTGTCTCTGAGACCCAATAATGATTGCTCAGGTCTTCAGACTACATAGAACAGCAATCTGTAGCAGTTCCTAGCCAAATAACATGAAAGCACTACTGAGCCTTCAGTCTGAATTTCTTCACCTCCATAAGCAAAAAGTTTTGCACAACTGAACACATTAAGTTGCTCTCACCTTAGCAAATGTGTCTGCTGACATAACATTACACTTTGAACCAGTGTCAACTTTGAGCTCGGTGCATTTACCATTGATCTGGACAGTACAAAACACTTTGTTCTTTGCCAACAATTTTACTGCATCAGCATTTTCACCAATTACTGATACACCATCTATGTAGAAAGTAGAGTTTCAGCTTCCTATCTGATCAACTTGCTTTTTTAAGTGACCCTTCTTTATAACTGCGTGAGGTTTACTTGATTTGAAAACCTTTGGAAATGGTTACATTTTTTGCACTTGTGGCATAGCTGACCAAATACTAAGCACTTTTCTCTTTTAGACTCATGATTGGCACCACAATTGTGACAGTTAACAATAAAGCTTGATTTGGGTTTTGCTGAATCACCATTGTACTGCACTGAGCATGTCCTTCTCACTGAACTAGTCTTAGAACTTCCTAGAAAACTATGGGTTTCACCTGCTACACTTGCAGGGGATACAGCTGCCATGTGCTTAGGCCTGCTTCAGCTATCCACATGTTGCATCCTGTCTACATTTGCTCTGGAACCTTCTAAAACCATGCTATTATCACTTGCAAGCACACTTGTGTGCCTTTCTGTAACTTCATGAATTTGACAAATCTCAATGGCTATGCTCAGCATTAAATCACTGTCACAAAGCAAAATCTTTTTCACTGCAGCATTATTAATACCACACACAAGCCTGATCTTTACCAACTCATCTTTTAAATCACCAAACCTACATGTTTTAGCTTTGTTTCTCAGGTCAGTAATATAAGCTGCAAAAGTTTGTCCTGGGCTTCAATCTCTCGTGTAAAACAAATGCCTTTCTAATGTAATATTCATCTGGGGGTTGCACATTTCCCTGCATTTGCATTTCAAACACTCAGTGTCATAGGTTCATAGGTTCATAGGTTCATACTAGGCTATCTGCCCTAGGGCATTTATAAGCCTAGCCAGAGTTGTGTGGCTTTCACCATCCCTTAGGTTGAAGAATACTATACCCATTAGTTTGCCGTGCCTCTGTCCAGCAGTGATACAGAGATGATCCCCGGGGTAAACCTACGATCTCCCATCCACTGGTCAAGATTCCTCTTGAACAGAGCCAGCGAGGTGCTCTGTCTCACATGCACCGGGATTCTGTTCCACAGCATAGGGAGTCTCTGGGTGATGAATCTGTCCCTCCAGCATGTCCTATTTATATCCGTGTTGAGGTTTAAGTCTCTTGCTCTTGTGGCTCTGGTGGATTTGGATTTTTTGAGGTGGAGCATGTCCATTAATTCCGGGTTGGACATGGCCTTGTATGTCAGGCACAGGTCACCTCTGAGCAGATGGTATGCGACTGAATAGAGCTGGAGTTTCTTCAGTCGGGCAGCATATGGCATATTTTGAGCCCCTTTATCCTTTTGGTGAGGAACTTTTGGGGTCTTTCCCATTGCTGCAGGTGTCAGGTAAGATAGAATGGGGCATTGTACTCAATCATTGGTCTGATAAGTGAAGAGTACAGGGGAACAATGACCTCCCTTGATCTGGATGTGAATCCCTTCATAATCAGGTGGGCAATGTAGAAGGTCCTCCTAACCACTTTGGCAATGTGAGTGTCAAAAGAAAGGTTACTGTCAACTTGGGTCCCCAGGTCCCTGATAACCTCTTCTGTGCTTAATGGATTGCCACCTATGTGGTAACTTGGGGTTACCTTGTTTTACCAAAGGGTATGACTATACATTTTTGGTGTTTAGCTTAAGGCCATGGCTCTGGCACCAGTTATCCATTTCTATGAGACCTCTCTGAAGGATATCTGTGTCTGATGGATTTTCAACTATGGTGCCCAGTTTGCAGTCATCTGCAAACTTTGTCAGCCACAATCCTCCTATGTTTGCCTGCACTTCTGAAAAGTAGATGCCGAACAAGAGGAGGCCCAGGACTGAGTCCTGTGGGACACCGCTTGTGACCGGCTTGGAGTCTGACATGGCACCAGCAACTCTAACCCTGTGGGTTCTGTCCTTGAGCCAGTTTGCAACCCATCTTGTGACATATGGGTTTACATTTAAGCTGGTGAGCTTTTCTATGATACCCGAGTGGGGTATTGTGTCGAAAGCTTTTGCAAGGTCAAGGTAGGCTGTGTAAACTGCCTTACCCTCATCAATGGCCTTGGTGACTGTTTCAAAAAAGTTGACCAAGTTCAAGAGGCATGATCTGCCCTTGACAAAGCCGGATTGGGTAGGATCCAATGTCTGTAGGTCTCCTATGTCTTTATTTATGAGTTCCATTATGATCCTCTCCATAGCTTTGCAGACCAGGCTTGTTAAGCTTATGGGGCGGTAATTACCAGGGTCCGTAGAAGCACCGCCTTTGTGGAGTGGGACCACAGTTGCCGTACGCCACTCTTTGGGTACGTATCCTGTGGTAAGGCTAAGATTAAACAGCAGCCTTATGTGTGGGTTTAGTTCCTCATTGAGTTCATGTAGCACACAGCCGGGGACACCATCCGGTCCCATTGATGCTGTGTTTTTAGCTTTAGCGAGAGCAGCTCTCACCTGGGCATTTGAGATGATTGGGAGGCTATACTCTGCTGGGATAGATATTTCTCCTTTTGGGGAGGAGGGAGGGGAGAAATTTTCACTGAACCTGTCTGCCAGTATGTTTGCAATGTCTGTGGGTTCAGTGATTTTTGTATCATTTTGGACTAATTCTGAGCATATCTGGGAGTTTCCACCCAGATTTCTAATATAGCTAAAGAAGGCCTTATGATTGTCTTTTGAGTCCTTGGCGATTTTTCTCTCAAAGTTGGCCTTGGATGATTTTATGAGTGATCGTAGTTTTTTACTAGTATTGATCAGAGATGTCTTCCCTTTTAGGGATTTTGCTCTATCTTGTAGTAGCTTTCTCCTCTTGTTGTAAAGTTTGTTTATGGCTGGGGTCCACCAGATCGGGTGCTTGCCTTTGGTGGAAAGGGTCTTGATTTTATTTGGGATTGCTTGATCCATGCAATCCTGGAGGTGCTCGTAGAAAGCATTTGTAAGGGATTCAGCAGCATGGGTTGTGGTTTCCAATGGCTCAGGGGCCTTGAAGGATACCACACCAGTCTTAAGATGTGTGAAGTTGGCTTTTGAGAAGTTCTTCACTGTGGTCTTTTTTGTTGGGGGTGGGGGCGGGATGTGGATCTCCAGTGAGATTAGTTTATGGTCTGATCTCACCAATGAGGCATATACTTCCGGTGTGGAGCATTTTGTCCCCATGTTTGTGATGATCAGGTCTAGTATATTTTCACCTCTTGTGGGAATGGTGACAATTTGTTCCATAGCATTTGAGTTTATAAACTCCAGGAACCTTTGGGCTAGAGTATTGGGGCTTGAGTAATGTTCCCAGTCTATGTTTGGGTAGTTGAAGTCACCCAATATGATGGTGTTTGGAGAGACATTTATACTCTCCAGTGTCTTCAGGAAGGCTGTGTGGGGTTCCTGAGTTTGAGAGGGTGGCCTGTAACATGCTACAAACTGTAGAGCAGTTTTGCCTATGGTTAATTGCACCTGAATGGTCTCTGATGCTTCATGAGTTGCCACCAGCCTGGAGGTGTGGGTATCCTTGATGAATATGGATACACCCACTCCTTTTGTGGTACAGTCCGGGTTTTGGGGCCGGAACACATGATATGAGGTAAAACCTGATAGTGCCGGGGTGCTCTCAGGAGCCTTGAACCAGGTTTCAGTCACAGCAGAGACATCGATGTTCTCCATACTGAGGAGGGCTTTGAGGGTGCGCATCTTGAGATTTAGACTTCTGGCATTGAGCAGCATTACCCTTAGTTTTTTTCCATTATTCTTTTCTAGGGCGGTGGGTTTAGAATTTGAGCCTTGTCTAAAAAAGACACTATGGGGGTGGCAAGAGCCTTTGCCAATATCCGGAAACCCAGAGGTGACAGGTGCAAGCCGTCCCTTGCAAAGCAGCGTGGCTTGTCAAGCATGTCATTCCAGGCAGACAGACATTGGATCCCTTTAGAATGACACCAGAAATTAAGCCAATTATTAAAACTGATCATTTTCTCTCTGTATTGTGGCATCATTCTTGGTGAAGGTAGGATACTGCTCAGGGTCAGGGTCATACCAGCCTGGGCTACATAATCTGAGAGCTCCTTTATGTCTGGAGGTATGTCTCAGGTCATTCACACCGGCATGGACAATGACTGAGTCATACTTGTACTTGCTGTGGAGTGACCTGAGTGCTTGTGTTATGTGGCGGATTCTAGCGCCCGACAGGCAGCTTACTGTAACCCTCTCCTTGTTCAGTCTGGTGAGTGGGACGTCAGTGTGTCTGACTATGGAGTCACCTATGACAAGTGTGTCTGGCATTGTGTTTGGCCTTAAGGGCTGTGACTGATTTGCACACTGACTTTGTGATCTATGTGTTGCTTGTGTTATGTCATGAGGTGGCAGTTATTTGGGTGTCTGCTTTGGAGGCCTCTGCTGTTTTGGTAGATTTTGATCAGTGCCTCCGAGTATGTCTTTGTGTGTTTATGTGTTTGATTTGTAGTTGTGATAGTTCTGTGTGAGACTGGGTTTATGGTGTGTGTGGTTACCTTCTCCTCCTGTCTGGTTTTGCCAGTCCTGAGTTGAGAGAGCTCAGCCTCCAGTTTGGCTATATAGTTGCATCTCTCGCATGTATTTGTGTTTTGTGGGAGGAGGAGAGGGTTGTCTGTGTACATGAGGCAATTGTAACATTGCCTCAATATTCCCAGATTCACCAACTGAGCAGGAGAGGACGCTAGCAACTGACCCTTTGACATGCTAGAAGAAATGAAAAAGTTTGCTGTGTAACTGAGTCAGAAAGGACTTCCCTTGATTCAGCCTGTGCAACAGTATGACAGTTTTTCCCTTCTCCTTCATATATTGCTGGTGCATACACACATGAATGCTCTCTTTCAGTGGCCTCTGAAACAACTAAGTTTAGCAAAATGAATGTCCTGATGCATGCATCTTTGGTATAATAAGCTGCTTGTATAACAATATTGTACTCTTGCTCAGATATTCTCCAATTCTCTGCAATATTCTGATCAAATACAAGTGGACCTGGTCTGTGAAATGCCTTTGCCATATTAACACATACCAGTGAAGGTTTCTACAAGTATGCACAAACACACACACACACACACACACACACACACACACACACACACACACACACACACACACACACATATACATATGCCAGAAATGTATGCCAGTATTTGGAACTATGCCCAAGCCTCTGAATAACTGAACTTTGCAAAATATGTCTCCTGGGCACAAGAATACTCTTGAAATCACTGTTTCAATAAAAAAATCATCTCTGATCAGTGTAAGAAACATTTCAAAATAACTGCACTGTGTGAATAAACTGGGCAGAAGAAGCTCAGAGTAAAGAACATTTCAAAGTAACTTCACTTTAGGAATAAACATTACACAGCACACTGAAACTTTCACAAAATTGCTGTACTTTGCTAAATAACTCTCTACAGTGTAAGAGACACTCTGTAATGGCATCACTTTGTGAATAGACATAGCCAGCACAAGAAACTTTTTGAAATGGCTGTTTATTGACTGCACTTTATGAAATAGTTGCACTTTGCACACAAATAAACTCTTCAGAATAAATGCACAGTAATAAACACATACTATAAGCACTTTTACATACTTTGAGATACTTCAAATAAATCTAGATATGCCCTGAATAGCTTCAATAAATGAAAAATGGTAGTTTATGCTAAAACACAGCATGTTGTCAAAAAAACAAGCAGTCACCTTGCTTTATTTATGCTTAATGTGCCCTTTTTTACCCTTTATTATATTCATTTTTCTCATTTATTTTTTTTTATGCTTATTATACTTTTTTTGTGCTCGCTTTACTCTAAACATGCTCATTTTACTTTAAACATGCTCATGTTGTAATACAGAGGTAATTCCAACCCCCTTATGTGCTTTTCTGATAATTGTTTTATCAAATGTCTTAATTTCAAACATTTTGTTTAATTAATAACATTTTTGTGTCTATCGTTTGCTTAATAATGCATTCTGTGCCCTTGTAATGCTCTGTTTTATCTTTTTGATAAAATAAATCATTTGTGCAAGTTTTTATTATCTTTAGTTCATTTCTGGCCCTTTTTTGTACTCAATTCACTCAGTTTACTTTCACTGTTAACTCTGAATCTCATAGCTCTGAAAAGCAGTCTTTGGAGTCTCAGTTCTGACACTATGTCACTCATCTACTCAGGATAAAACAAATGAACATATGTGGGTTCTGTTCAAGCAGCTTTATTATGTACAAACACATTATAATTGAGACTTAACTTTAACTTATATAAAATTATAAACAAACTAGCTGCCACACTCACAAATGCTCACACTCTGGCTGCACTCTCAAAATGGCACTGAAGCTAGCATGTGCTTGCTATTTATATGCACATGCTGTCCTTGGAAATGCTCCTTAAAGGCACAACGCACACACACACTATTCTATACCACCTATGTTGAATTATCCAAGGCCTTTGACACTACCCCCATTCATGTCTCGTAGTGAAAATCTGCCATGTAGGAATTAAGCCATACAGTAGTAGATGGATAGCCAACTGATTCACCGACAGAACACACACAGTCTCAAAGTTGGTTATTGCACCTCCACTACTGGCCACTTATCATTAGAATGCCACAAGGATCTGTGCTGAGCCCTCAACTGTTTGCAAACTACTTCCCTGAAGAGCAGGCAATGGTATATGGCCTGTTGTTTACCAAGATTGCAGATGAGTGGTAACTGGGCACACTCATATAGAGTCTTCCAAAGATGATAATATATTACGGATGGGGCTGACACACACACATGCTTGGTGACAAACTCATGGACTGAACCTTAAAGCATATAATGCCTCATTGTCCCTTTTGCCAATGAAGTTCCCCTTCTAATTATGATATACATAGCACCCCTCTAAGCTCAATTACAGTGTTGTGAGACTTGGGAGCACATGTTGATAGCAATCTACACATTCATCACTATGTGTCTATAGTGCTGACATGCACATTTTGCATTTCAGAAATCATATGTATGGACATCACATCCAAGAATATGGTGGTCATACCTCTGATGTACTCTACCCTTATCAGACCACTAATGGTGTACATGGTTCCCTTCTGTCTGTACCTCTCAAGACACCTGCAGCAACTGGAAAAGACACAGGTTTGTGCCTGGGAAAATACAGGGCCTGGAAACATGAGAGACATGAAAAGACTGACAGACCTGTCACTGTACTCAATATATCATGCAGGTTTCTGAGAGGTGACCTATGATTGGCCTACAGGGCATTCTCAGTCCCTATCCTACTGGAAATGTTGGGTATCTGCAAATCAAATGGGACAAGAAAAACTTTCCCCAGGTTCTCAACCAAGCCTGCGACATAAACAAAACATGCTGGGGAGACAAATATATCCCTCAATGATTTACACTCTTCTGTAATAGCCTCACATAGAATGTGAAACAATGCTTCTCAATTGCTCTGTTGAAACACAACCTTGACTACCAGTTGGGGATTATAAAGTCACTTCTGGGGTAGCACCTATGTCCCTCATGGACAGGGCCAGTTGGTGCTGCTCACCAAATTGCTCTCCTAGCAATAAACATTTAACTATGCTCTATATGGGTACTTGTGTTTTTACATGGTTAGGCTTCTAAGCACCCTACTGCAATTAGGCTAGTAGCTTCCTATGAACCTATAAATCTATGAACTTATGCAGGCCTCCCAAAATCTTGTCTTCCATGTGGCCTGCTGATGTCACCTACTATAAGTTCACCTGCAGTTTTATAAATGGCAAACATGTGCCATGGCACTTTTGTAAATTACTGTGCTCTATAGCATGTGTAATTTGATAGGTAGGGGTTCTGTTCTCACTAGAGTTAGCTGTGTGTGTGTGTGTGTGTGTGTGTGTGTGTGTGTGTGTGTGTGTGTGTGTGTGTGTGTGTGTGTGTGTGTGTGTGTGTATGTGTGTGTGTGTGTGTGTCTAGACAGAAGAGCAAAAATGTGTGTTCAACAGTTACTGCTCCAATGGCAGGGATTGACCATATTTTGATACTTGCAGATGCCTACCATCAATTTCATGAAGCCCACCTAAAATCTTGTCTCTCACTTGGCCTGATGATGTCATCTACTATAGGTTCACATGTACTCTTACAAAAATCAGGCTTGTGTTGTGGTGCATGCATAAAATGCTGTGTCTTGTAGCATGTGTATTTAGATGAGGGTTCTCTTCTTATTGCAGTCAAGTGTGTATGAGTGTGTATGTGTGTGTGTGTGTGTGTGTGTGCGCACGAGTGTGTGTGTGTGTGTGTGTGTGAGAGAGAGAGTTGTTGCTTGACATTATAGAGAGCCTTTTACATCAGCATGTGGGACACTGTTGTATTCTCCTCAACAGACACTGCTAATGTCATCAGCTATAAAGTGTTGTCTGAGACACTCTAAGTCAGACTTGAGCTGTGGTGCATTCATAGAGTACTATGTTCTGTAGTCTGTATACTTAAGTAAAGGTTTTGTTCTCACTGCAGTCAACTGTGTGTGTTTGTGTTTATACAAAAGAGCAGAAATGTACATTCCACAATTACTGCTTGATTGGTATTGACTGACAGTGTTTTGATTGCTGCAGATGCTTAGACATCCATTTTATGCAACCCACCCAACATCTTGTCGCCCATATGGACTGCTGATGTCATCTACTATAAGTCCACCTGCACTTGTGTAAAAGTCAGACTAGGGCTGTGGTGCTTGTGTAAAGTAGTGTCCTCTGTAGTGTGTGTACTCCTGTACATAGGAGGTTCTATTCTCACTGCAGTCAACTGGATGTGTGTGTGTGTGTGTGTGTGTGTGTGTGTGTGTGTGTGTGTGTGTGTGTGTGTGTGTGTGTGTGTGTGTGTGTGAGCTGTTCCTTGACATTACAAAAAGCATTTTGCACCAGCATGTGGAACACTGTTATATTCCCCTTAAGAGACATGGCTGATGCATAAACTATCAAGTGCTGTCCAAATCATTCCAAAATGAACTTGAGCTGTGGCATTTGTGTAAAGTACTGCTTTCTGTAGTCTGTGTACCTAGATAGATAGGGGTTCTGTTCTCATTGCAGTCATGTGTCTGTGTGTGTGTGTGTGTGTGTGTGTGTGTGTGTGTGTGTGTGTGTGTGTGTGTGTGTGTGTGTGTGACCTGTTGCTTGACACTGCAGAAAGCATTTTACACCAGCATGTGTGAAACTGCTATATTCTCCTCAATAGACACTGTTGATGTTATCAGCTATAAAGTGATGTCTGAGACACATCATCTCAGACCTGAGCTGTGGTGCTTGCTTAAAGTACTGAGTTTTGCAGTCTGTGCACTTAGATAGGTAGGAGTTCTATTCTCACTGCAATCAACTGTGTATGTGTTAGCTGTTGCTTAATATTACTAAAAGCATTTTACATCACCATGTGGGACACTGCTATTATCATATTATCCTTAGCAGATACTGCTGATGTCATCAGCTATATCAGATTCCTGGATATGCAGTACTCCCACCAGGACAGGGTCAAAGACTTGTGTGGAGGCCAGGTAGAAGTCACCTCATCCTATATAATAAATATTACAGAGTCATGGCTTTTAATCTATCCACATACATCATGGCATGGATTGTAGGCCCTATGTTATATTGCTGAGAAAGCCATGTAGTCACTCCAGCTGCTGCATGTGTCTGGTGTGGTACATGCAAAACAGAGTATTATACTCTATTATTGTTCTGATGAGATTTGACTACAGTGCTGTCATACAATCTAAGATCTCAATATGATGGCATAACTTATGATGTGCTCATCATAGGCTTTCAATACCAGTGTGGACACATAGTGGTCAAAGTTCAGATTGCTATCCGCATGTGTCCCAGTGCTTGCATCACTGGGTTTCTACATAGCAGGACTGTTGTCAATGATGTAATAAACATGGAATTCCACTTTTAAGATGGACAATATAATAAACATACATTTCTGCATTTATTTGTAGATTGTGTGCCTTTTTCACAATTCAGTTGTCTGGGTTAGCTCCTCCTGTGCTATGCTATCATCATTGCTGGACTCAGTGATTGCACATAATATGCAATAATCAGCAAATTGGTAAGCCAAATGCTATATACTTTAGCCTGAACTGTCAAACAGAGTCCAAACCATGAAGGGCCAAGCACAGACCCCTGGGGTTTGCCTGTGGTGGCAGCTCTACTGGTACAGGTTGATTCAACAACTTTCACAGTATGTGTTCTGTTGGTTAACCAATTGGATACCCATCAACTGATGTAAGGGTTAATCCCCAGCTGGGAGGGTTTCTCAATGATACCTGCATGGGAATCTGTGCCAAAACCCTAGGCCAGATCACAATAGGCAGTATGTGCTGTCTTACTTTCATACAGTCCTATCACATGAAATCACTGAGCTGTGATAACATCATAGGTCACTTATGCCTTAACTGAGCACATAAGCCTTCCTTATACAGTTGAATACACAGCTCAACACACCCTCCACATGGGCTATGTTCCCATACAAGGGTATACATCAACATGCATGTACCTGAATGTAACACAAGTACTGGGTATGTGAAGGATATGCACATCACAGACCAAATACCTTCATGCTTCCCAGCCTTTATCACATCAGTAACTGTTTACAATGCACCCTTCTTCATGTACCTCCCTAAACATCTTCCAGTGAAGTGTAACTGAAGTATACCATCTTTGTCACAGTGCTATGTCACACAGCTTATTGACCATACCTAGGTATTCTTTCTGTGGAATATACTTGTCTGCCTGATAGTGCGGAACACTAATCAAGTGGTTACACCAGATTCATGTGTGCTACCTCTTCTGCTTATGCACACACTACATACATAGGTGTTTGACAACATTAATGGCATGTATAACATTCGTGACAGTATGGACTCTGCCAATGATATACGCCATGCACACAAGGCAACTAGCCTGTATTGCCCATACTGTCACATACAAGGAAAACAGTGTCCCTCCTAACAATTCCAGCAGATGGTACAGTGTCAGGAATGTGTGTGTGTGTGTGGTCACCCTCATAGAGTGTGGATGTATCATAATAGTTGTGCAAATGTGTATACAGACTCATCTATATCACTCTACATCACATATGTTATGTCAGAGGCATGCAATTACTGGTGGTATTATTCTGATTTTGCCCATGATTGTAGTTGGTTCTTGTAACAATTTTAATAATCCTTTACCTGTGTCCTACTTGCTGGAGACCTATGCTGAGATTACACTCATATTCAGGCATATCAGTTTGCACAGCTTCACAATATGTACCCTACCCCAATTGTCTATTAGATCCCTGATAGATGCCCTTTGCATTATTCATGTAAGGATGCTTATCTCACACAGACATCCTCCACATTGTTATGTCACTTTGTGTGACAGTCACATAAAAACATTTTCACTGTACAGTCCCTACTGTACCATATAGATATGTCACTGGTGTTATTGCAACAACCATCTCCTCCTCTGCTGTACATGAGAAAGTTTTACCTGTCCTCTTTCCCTGTTTTTATTCCTACAATTCATCTGCGTGTCCCTATTCGATATACACATTTCCCATGAGTGATAGTTTTACATGGCAGTCCATGTCCTGTTACAGATCATTAACACAGCTGCAGTACATAATGCCAGGAATGGGATATCAGAATACTTTGCACTGTAAGTACATTGTCCTGTACTGTGTTTGGACCATATAGTTCACATTCATACCTCTCAACTGTCCATATATTCCCAGGATTTCCAGATGTTTTCCTTATCAAATGTGTGGCTTTCTGCCATATTACTGGGATGATCTCAGGACTGATTTGAGTCAATATTACATAACTATGAGTGCATACCTCTCAACTGCTCTGATTTGTGCAAATTGTCCTGTTTTGTCTCATATTTGTGATCCTTTCCTCATAACATTTTGGTTTTCTGGCAAATCATTGGCATGTAATTGCTGAGTGAAGTCAGAAACCGACGGCAGGCATTTGAGTTGCAAACTTCATGCTCTTCAGAAAGTTCATACTACTGTACAACCTATTATTCTATCAACTTTTTATATTTGGAAGAGCAATATTACAAATCTCTCCCTATTGTTGGGCCTCTATCACTACATTATTTATAGCTTTGTTCAGATTTCTTGCTTAACGAGGGTGAAAGGTATGCTTGAGTTTCATTCTACAACATTTCTAAGCAACATCTATTGCAAATATGTCCATATTTCTGGTTAAATGTCCTTGCATTATGGTGGCCTCTCTGTAGATGTGTTGCACTAACAGATTGACAGCTATCTATGAATCCCTGGTGATCATTGTGGCATTCTGAACAAATCTGCAGACCGTAGGTGCTGTGCTATAAACAGAATTGTATCCACATTCGCTTACATGGTTTCCTGGCCAGCAACACTCTTACCAGCCTCAAAACATAGCTTATACTTGTCATGCAGCATTAATATGCATTGTGGGATGCCTCTCACCTAGCACTGCCCTGCAGACATGTAAACTCCATGTAGGCTCCACATGGAGTTTATTGAATCTCAGGGTGAGCTTTTTTCTAAATGACTATAAATTCTATATGCATCAATTCTAGTATATAGTTTATACATTGTTCAAAGACAAGTTATTGTTGTATAGCTCACATGGTGGCTTACAGGTTCACTCTTAAAGAGGAGTATAATTTTTCCTGTTGTTGACTAGGTTGGTGTGTATTAGGGATGCATACCTAAGTAGTTCTTACATAGTGATAAATCTTGCGTAAAGATGTTAAAACTTTTAGCCAGAAGTTAGATGCTACTTCTGGGCCTGGAGTTTTCCAGTTAGGAGTTTTTCTTAATTTTGTTTACATTTCTCTGGCCATTACTTTATCTCACTGCATATCCTCTACATTCAAATTCCTTACTTATCCATCCAGCATCTGTGTTCTGTTCCACAAGTATTTCACTAATATTTCTATGTCTATTTCTTGCATTTTGGTGGTGTTTCGATTCTTTTTACTTTGTTTCTCAGTTCTCTATACAACATTTTTGGGTTAACAAAGAATTTCTTTTTTTGTACTATTCCTTTACATTTATCAGCATATATTCTAAGTTTTCTTGCCTGAGCTGATATCTTTAGTCTATTGTTTGCAATAGTGTATGATATATCTGGTCTCTTCTGATACTGTGTATTGCTTTTACCACTTCAGTCTTTGTAAGCATTTTTGCTGATCTGTTCCCTCTTCTATATTCTTCTAACAGCGACACTTCCTGGTTTAATTGCTTTATAGTTTTTCTATTCAGTGCTTCCATGATGGCATTTTATTTCTTCCCTTCCTTTCTCTTATTGCATTATGTTTTGTGGTAAGACTTTTATCTATTATTTATTTAGCTCTACATTAATATATCCTATTTACTTATGTTATATCACACACATTTCTGTTAATAGTCCTGATTACTGTGTTCTTCCGTTTTATCAGACTTCTAACATTTTGGGATTCCTACTGAAGATTCCAGAGCATTATAATGTGGCAAGTCATCAGATGACTCCCACTGTATCTGTTTCTCTTTAGTTCGGGGAGTCATTATTCCTTCATACTGTGACATCATGTGTGTTGGATTTTCCACACTAAATCCTTTACTTTGCAGGATCCTTCACTTTGCAGGTGTGTAATTCATACCTTCAGTTTCTGTTTCTTTAACTTCTCCATTACTAATCTTCATTTCTACTCCCCCTTTGTTTTTATACTTTTTGTGTTGTGAAAATTTCCATTTCTGGGTGCCTTTGCCTGTATTTCTCTTCAAATAGCTGTTGTGATGCTTTTTTGTATTTATTTGTTTTGCTTTCTCTTTGCATGAATATTGCACCGTATCAAATCTATTTTTCTTTCCCATGTTCATATTTCTTCTTCAGATGTCTCCTGTTCCAACTGTTTCTCCTTTACTTGGGGACTCATTCCTCCATGTTGTGACATTATATGTGTTGGATTTTCCACACTAAATCCTTTACTTTACAGGTAATCCAGAACTTCAGTGTCTGTTTACCTTCTACCTCTGTTCTATGTTCCTCTTTGTTTTCTTATTTTATGCATTGTTAAATTTCCCATATCTGGGTGCCTTTACATGTATTTCTCTTCAAATATCCTTAGAGCTGCCTTTTTTATTGATTAGTTTGGCTTTCACTATTACATAAATATTGCACCATATCAGTTCTCTTTTTTCCCATGTCCATGTTTCTTTTTTATACCTTTCAAAAATATCTTGGTCTTATTCTCCTTGCACAGCCTGGCAAATGGCGCATTAGTGTGGCTCAGTATGGAATCACTTATGACTAGGATATTGGATTATGTGTATGCTTGCATTATGGACTTTTGACAGGAGACACTGACTCTAAGGTATATGTTTTATGGTAGACACTGCCTTAGTGGTGTGTTTCTGAGGTTACTAAGTGTACTTATTTCCTGGGTTACATTTAGGAGGCATTTATGGAGTAGGACAGTTACTTTGATGAGCCTCAGCATTTGTAGATATGTGTTTATTCTGAGCTGTGTGTCACTGACTTAGTGTGGTGTTGTGTGGTATTAACAATGTGTTTATTATTGTTGTGGCTTTATGTAGTTTTGACAACTTGTTTATTATTGTTGTAGCTTCATGTAAGAGTTTTGCCTCCAATAATATTACATAAGCACATCTCTCACACACTGTGTCAGTTTTTTAAGTAGTAGGTGGTTGCCAATAAGCAACAGACAATTACTATATTATCTCAGGATGCCCATTTTAACCAAGCTGGCTGCAAAGATATTTGGAAAGTGCAAATCCATGGTTCTAGCTGCTTATTAATGTAGGCTGAGGAGGATAAGTGCTTATAAAGTTTGGAGTTGATTTACTAAAGTGCTATCTGTCTAGAACAAAAATTCTAAGTCTACACAAAGAGCATTGTGCCTCTTGCAGCACACCATGTCCTTGTTTTTTTTTTACATCTTTATTAAATTTCCACATATGACAAAAGCAATCTTACATTTATATAAACGAAAAACATACAAAATGAAATCTCTTTAGTTGCAGTTTACAACACAGACACCATTGAAACAACTGTAGTTGTAAACATTATAAATCACTTACAAACCTTCTAGTCATTGTCAGTTAAGCATTACATAGCTCATTCAAATCCTGTCTCTTAAACCTCATTCCTGCTCAGCATATATTGTTCCCACAATTCCCATTTGTTTCTATACAGTTAGCTCCTTCCCTTTTCTAAAGATCCCACTTTCAGTGGTTTTATCTCTGTTACTATATTCACTATGTCTATTAAAGTTGGTCTAGACTTTGATTTCCATTTTCTAGTAATTGCTTTTTTGGCATCCACTATAATTAGACTCAGCAAGACTTTACTATGTCTAGGCAATTCCAGTTCTGTAACATAATTCAAAAAAATCATTTCCCTGGTCAGTCCAATTCACCCATCCAAAATCTCCAACAGAGAGGCCCGCAGGGAATGGCAAAAGCCTGCCAGCTCATCACACCTCCAGAAACTATGTTCCCAGCTACCTCTTTCTTGCCTGTCACACCTCCAACATTTGCTATCCACCTGAGGAAAAATTATTTGGAATCTACTAGAGGTATACAAATTCCTATGTAAATATTTCCAGGCAAAGATCCTAAATCTTCCAGACTGTGTTGCATATTCGGGAGATATACATATATCCCACCATTATCTCTTTGCTAATTGCTTTATCCAATCTGTCTTCCCAACCCTTTCTAAGCTCCTCTGATTGATTTGTAAATTATCATGCAGTATTTTATATGATTTACTAATTATTCCTTTTTTAATGGCAGCTTCTGTTCTAGAGTCTATTAAAAACTCTACCAGTGCTGGTCTTTCATTTGGGAGCCCCCTATTTATTTTCCTTTGCCTATAGTCTGATATCAATCCTTGATAGGGAAGGCAATCTCTAACCTGCAGTCCAAATACATTTTTGGTCTCTTCCCAATCTATTACCTTTCCCTTTCTAGTTATTGTCTCCCAATACCTTGGTTCTTGCCTATTATCTGTATCCCTGTCTACAGTCAACCATATCGGCAAAATCTCTCATACCATGGCCTTGTTGTGCAAATACTGAGTATTAAGTGCACTAAGAATTTATGGAGAAAGTTATATAGAGAAATTTAAGGTACTAAGTGCCTGTGTCTACAAAGTGCATGGTTTACCTCAGCTAAGTGATAAGCAGTGCTGTACAAACATGGGTAACTTATAACAGCATAGAAAAGGTAGAAATATTCAAGCAAGCCCACTGGCCAATAGCAAAACAACAAAGTTCAAGTTTCTACAGCAATCAGAGGCCAAGAAATGTTTAGGTTCTTTCTACAGCTCTCAGCTCCTAGCACAAGAATTCTGTTTACAAGTAAAAATAATGAGGAGACAAAGACCCAAAATCAGGGACAGATTTTAACACTGGTGTTATAAACATAGAAAGTTTATAGAATAACAGATCTTACATTAGCATGCATTTTTGAAGGATATGAAACCCTGAATCTCAAATGTCTATTATTATTAAGTGACTTAAATCCCCAAAGATTTGCCAGAAAACCACGAATTTTATGAGGAAAAGATTAAAAATATGAAGCAAAATCTGGGCATTCTGTGAAATTCTAGATAGTTGAGAGGTATGGTTCTTTCTCTATTCTTGTTAGAGTTAAACCACCACAATTCTGACTGTATTAAAATAAATTCCAAACGTAAGTGCAGATCTATCTCAGTAACTCAGTGGAAATAGTTATTGTACCCTTCTTTTGATAACATAGGTTCATAGGTGTGTACTAGGCTAATGGCCCTGGAGACTTTACAAGCCTAGCCCATAGAAGTACCCTGGCATTGTGCCGGGTGACATTAGTTCCCAGGTCCTCTATCAACTAGAGCCACTGGAGTGATCCCCAGGGTGATCTTTCTATTTCCCACCCACTCATCAAGATTTCTCTTGAAGAGGGCCAGTGAGGTGCTCTGCTTGACATGTATGGGAAGTCTATTCCAGAGCATGGGCAGTCTCTGGGTTATGAACTTGTCCCTCCACTATGTTCTGTTTATTGTCGTAATGAAGTTGAGGTCTCTGGAGTGTGTGGTGGTGAGGGATTGGGATTTCTTTAGATGTAGCATTTCTAACAGAGCTGGGTCAGACATGGCTTTGTAAGTCAAGCAGAGATTGTTTCGTAGTAGACAATATGAGACAGAGAACAGCTGGAGTTTTTTGAATCTGTTCATGTAGGACATGTGTTTAAGGCTGAGGATCCTTAAGGCCTAGAGCCCTTGCTTTGTCTATTTAGCTGGAATTCTGATCTTCGCTCCTATGATATTTTAAATTAGAACATTCTCAGATATAAAATATATTATAACCTGTGGAAAGTCTGATGCTTGCTATCACAGCATAGCAAATCAGAGATACTGTTAAGAAAATATTGTTTTTAAAAAGCTTGCGTTTGACAGGTTCAATAGTGCTAGCAGGATGAAACACTTTTCCTGTCCCTCCTCCATTCTCACAATGACATGCAGATCCACCTGGACAGGAGACAGGAAATCAAATCCATCCCGTGTTCTATAAAAGCATTGTTATGAAATAATAATGTTTGGAAACCTGGTGGACAGCAATGAGCCTGTGCTACTCCCTTTTCATAATTAAAATTACAATAAATGATAGTACAACCAGGATATGAAGCACTACATCTCCAGACTAGCATTGTTCTAATCAAACAATAGTTCTGCCTGTGTGACAAGAATTTCCATACAACAAAAAAATAAAAATAAGAAACTAGATTGATGAAAGCATAATTATATTAAATGTTTATGGGAATCACATATTTATATTCTTAGCACTTTTTTTTACTTTGTGGCATTTATTTTAAGGTTTCCAGGTTCAGTTAGTAAATCAGATGCAGTGATTGTTTTAAGTTCTACCAAAGCAATCTGTTAATCATATATTTGTACCTACTTCATGGTGGCAGAAATACTGTTCTGAAACCACTAAAAGAAAAACTTGCAGCTACATTATGAAGCCTGGCAAATGCAATTTTATTTAGTAATTGTGACAACAGAATGTCATCTAAACTAGAGAGAGACTACTCTGTCTTATTTTACCACTTTGCTATAGTTCATATTATTATAATTATCTGGTAGAAGGAATTGAAAACATGGCATTTTTTCAGTGAATATATTGCACCGTTCTTGTTCTGTAGGAAAAATATACAGGCTTTCAGTGCAGGAAGCATTGTTGTAATGCCTGCCTGTAACAGATATCATTCAAGTACTAATTTGAAAGGGAACAGATAATATAACTGCTGCAACCCCACAATTCTCTGTTACACTAAAGATCAGTACTCCATGTGTTTATGGACACCAGTACATCTACACACCTCTCAACCTCTCAACCTCTTAGCACAAGAAAGCTGGGCAAAGCCTAAAATGATGAGGGGACAAATGCCCAAAAATAGGGACAGATTTTAAATACTCCTCTTACAAACTTAGACAGTTGCTAGAATAACAGAATTAGTGCCTGTATGTAAGTTGTTATTTGGCAACTTCAATCCTCAGAGAGTTGCCAGAAAAACACTCATTTAATGAGGAACAGAACGAAACTATGAGGCAAAAGACTGCACAGTCTGCTAAACTTTAGACAGCTGAGAGGTATGTACATCTATACAACATGATATGGAAGCTTTACTTCATTCCAAGCAAGTTTTCATCATGTTTTTCACTGAAAAGTGCTTCACTGATTTCCTTGTGAATGTGCTGTTCTAATTAACATTGTCCATATATTCAGTTCTCCCAGATTACTTTCTGCTCAGCTGGAAACAGAAATGTTGTCTTTTGAGCATCCATCTTTCCATTGTCCAATCAGAGACTTAATTATACTTACTTGACGACATACCATCATTTGGAAGGTGACCATCTGCATCAGAACCAGGAAATTCTAAAGCCTGGGTCAGTGAAGAAGAATAGCAAAGCACAGGCAAACAAAGGAAAGCCTTGTTATCCAGTTTTAATGTACACTGCAATTACAGTCATATATGCAGCAGGAAGTGGATATCACATGTATTGTCATGTTAAGAATAATTCTCATATGAGAATATTTGACAGAAATTGGATTTGCAAGTTATGCTGAAGCAGTAGTAGCAAGTGTTGAGAAAACTATTACTGTTAATTGTATTCCATTTCTTTAACATTTGTGTCCTTGGAGTCCTGACTGAGTTTCACTCTATAGGCTTTATATACCAGATAGGGTTGTGCAGCTTGAAAAAAATGCTTGGTCAGCACATTTACTAGTTATCATCCAAATGCATTCAAATGATGGTCATTTACCTAATAGCAACCATTTTTAGTTTAGTTATTGAAACAAGTTTGTCCTTCGCAGACTCTTTTCAGCCATAGCCAAGGTTAAAAAGCAAATTATACATGAAGCTTTTTTAAAATTGTTTAGACATGTAAATCAACTGGAATATTTTTAAGGAGGTAGAAAGGAAGTTACATAAACAGAGAAATCAAATGTAGGGAAATGAAAAGCATGCATTGTCTACAGAAACAGTAACCAAAGCTAGGATTAAACAGTTAACTAACCTCAGATACTGAGGCTGAAATCTTAAACCTCTGATTTACCACCACAGAAAAGTTATCTCCTTTCTGTGTATCTTTGCACTAACTACAGACTTCTCAGACAGTGAATATAATACAGTATTAAACTGTTTCTTTTGCTGTTGTGCTCCATGTAAAAGTTGTGTTTTTGATAAAATGGTTATAGAATAAAGATTAACATATTGCTGCACCTTACCTATTTTCAAAAATGTAATTTAGAACATCCCTCACTACCTGCTTTCAAAAATGCATTTTAATATGGGTCTACTTCAAATGGTTGAAGTTGCAGAGCATCGAACCACACATCATCGAGGATGAGATGATTGATGATCTACAACACCAAACATGACAATAGACTAAATTAAAAAAGATAAAACTCTGCTTGTAAGTTTTTGCGGGAGGGGGGGGGGCAAGACTACAGTGAAGAGAAGGTAAATTTCCATTCCATGCCATTCTTTTCACTGTAGTGCGATCTTGGAGTTGGTATATTTTAGCAGTAAGGGGTGTATGGGGTGCAGGGGGGGGGCTTGCCCCCCCCTGCAAAAATGTGAAATAAGAAGTTTTTATGTTTTCATTTTTTTTTTTTAGTTCGATTTTGCAGAACTTCAATCTTCTGTTTCTCGTTGATCAGAGGTTCAATGTTCTGCGATTTGGATACTCTGAAGGGGACCCTTTAATGCAACCCACACACTACATGTTTTCATAAAATACAGTTCAATGCAATTCCTTCAAATTTTACCGACTTGCTAACTGGGTAGCACTAATATGTAAAAATTAGAAAGCGACAGTGACCTGTTACCTTTGAATCTTAAGACAAAAATTTCATACCAATGTAACATAAGACTTTGCTTGCATAATCATGTCCGGATCCTTTGTAAATTGTATTTTGAAGTTAAAAAGCAAGGAAAGTAATAATCCATTCCACAAATCAGCTGGAGATTCCCTCTCTGATGACAACTGCATCGAAGATATCTACATCAGTGCCTAATCTTATCACAATTATCCCTATAACAACAGACAATAATATTATGCAGCATTTAGAAAGCTGTATGGACAGCTGGTGCAGAATATGATACTACTTTCTAAGAAATCTTCAGAAGTTGACTACATAGATTTTGGTCACTGTGATATACAGTATATGCATATGTATATATTGTCATAATTCCGAGATGACACAACCGACAATACATTTCAATGACCACTTGAAACACCAACTGAAAACTCCAGGTAAGTAACCACTTGGCCACCATGTTGAACTTGCCCCTTACCCCTGTTGTAGTGCAGTCTCGCAGTTGGTATATTTAGTTAGGGGAGGTGTGATGGGCAAAGCCTCCCACATGGGTTGGTTTAATTTGCTTTGGTTATAATTTATTCTGTAGTGAGGACAAGTGGTTACTTACTTGGAGTTTTCAGTCGTTGTTGTGAGTGGTCATTGAATTGCGTTTTCAGTTAAGTTGTCTCAGCATTATGAAAGGCAGGTATGTGGCATATCACTCTTCTAAAGTAGACTTATATATAGTCAGGCCACTTACTGTTGCAAAAACTAGTAATCTGGCAGCAGACACCTGCAAGGTTTATACAATGACTGTAAGAAAGAGAAAACAAGAAAAAAGAAAGAAAGAAAGAAAGAAAGAAAGAAAGAAAGAAAGAAAGAAAGAAAGAAAGAAAGAAAGAAAGAAACTTCTCTGGCTATAACAGTGCAGTTTTTTTTTTACACATTACAGTCTGTTTGTGTCTTTTGGCTTTTCCCGGTTAGGAGTCGCCACAGCAGAACTCCGGTCCACTAATGATTGGCAGTTGATTTTTATGTACCAGCTTGCCAGGCCTGACGCACAACCTTCAACGAAGGTATGCCCATTCACGCATGTCTCCACGTAGAAGATGCTCTAGCTGAGAATCAAACCGGACAGCGTCTTACTGTGAGGTGACAACGCTACCGCAGCACCACCACCGCTTTAGTAATCCAGAAAAACAATGAGGAAAAAATATGCAGGGTGGGATGGGGGCCAGTGAACTATATGAAGAAAAAAAAAGAAAGACGGAGTGAGCATTTGTAAGTGCTGAGTCCTCATATGCACTGTATTGCTACTGTTACGTTAATGCATAATGGACTGATGAAATGATAATTGTGGGGATAGGAACTGACAAGTTACTCATGCACAGCTGAATACATCATTTGTTCATTCAATCTCCCATATTAAATTATCTCCAAACACCCACACCAATGGGAAAGGCCACAGAAATATCTCACAAAGAGAATCCATGGCCTCCAACACCTGTCCTATGTGGACAGGCTCAAATCACTGTCACTCTACTCAGTATCATACAGATTGCTCATAGGTGATCTGTGTCTTGCCTACAAGGCAATCTCAGATCCTGCTCTACTAGAGATGCTCCATATCAATAAGTCTAATTCCTTGTGCATTACCCAACTAAAAGGCTTAAATCTAATATGTGACATTACCAAAACTTGCTGGAGAGACCGGTTTGTCTCCCAGAGGCTGCCCCGTCTCTGGAATAGACTCCCATTACACATCAAACAAAGTACGTCACTGACCCTCTTCAAGAGCAATCTTGATGAGTGGATGGCAAACCACAAATTTGTCCCAGGGGTTCCACATGTGTCTCTCTTTCACAGAGGTGACAGGTGCTGATTGATGTTTCTCTTCTGGGGATAAACTCTTGGCTGGGCCTGTAAGGGCCCCAGTGCAATTAACCTAGTAATATCCTAAAATCCCATGATAAAACATAATATAACTGCAGAAAACAAAGCTGATTTTAAAATGAAAAAGCCAATAAAGATATATATTTGTAATAAGGGACAGTAGAGTACACCAATCATTCAATCTCAAATACCTTATATGTGAGAGAAACTGATAGTTAAACAGAGAAAGACACAGTCAATTACATATGTTACAAACTGCTTTCAGAGCCACTGACAAACTACTCTGTATTTTAGCAGTATTACACAGCTGGCAGTGTGTATCACAGTATTTGCCCACAATAGGCATGATTTGATCACAAGGGCAAAGCCCAAGTGAAAAAAAAAACAAAGCTAACTTTGTGTCAGTCTTGTGATACCCACATCCAGGAGTGGATTTTTATTATTATACAGGGACATTATTTAAGAAATAAATTGCTTACCTTGCTTAAATAGTGTCACTGTATAATGTAAGTTTAATATTTTTCTGCTGCTGCTGCTGCTGGCTATTGATGTTCTGCATGGTACTGTGGCATTCATCTCCACATGCTTGTATGGTACATCAGGGAAGTGCAAAATAGGTGACAGAGAAGAGAGCAACTTCTCTGTGGTTAGCCTTTTCTCAGTTTATTCTGTTCTGTTTTATTTTAGCATTACCAGCTTACATCTCATCATCTTTGTTCAAGAATTCTTGACAAAGCCAAAAATAATAGAGGGAAAAAGGGTTGAAATCAGGTACACTTTATATATATTACTCTAATTTACTGAAAAAGTTAATATAAGAGCAAGCCTTACATCAGTATTCATTTTCTGAACAATAAGAAGTATGAAATATTAATGTGTGGCATTGTCTGACTATAATCCTCAGTGATTTATCATAAACTACTTTTGTCTTTAATAAATGATAATTTTAACATTAAAACATGAACTGAAAAGCAAAAATATTTCAGGGCCCCCACTTATAAGCAGACACAGAACTGTATATATATCATCATGTAAATAAAACATTTATTTTGTCCGTATCTGTCCATTTCATGTTACTATCAGACATCACAGAAGACTGCTTGTAAAACCATAACCATAATGTTGTATTTTGTTTCTCGGTGATGTTTTTTGCTTGTTTTCATTTGCATAGTAGAAATAAAAAAAATAAAAAAAACTCACAGATGCTAAGCAGCACTTTTGAAAGAATCAAGACCACATGCTATATGGTATTTGCTATGATCATCTTTGCAAGCACATATTTTTTCAAGTAAAAATTAATTCTCTAGGCATATGAACAACAAAGCAAGAATATATGTGCATTTACTCTCACATGCAAATACTGAACCAATTCGGATTTGCAGTTGTGTAAAGTAAAGGAAATGCTCTTTTTACCTACATTCACTCTTGCTTTGCATTAGGTATTAAAAAGAGCACTTGTCAAAGCCTTAAGACCATAATGTAGTATGCTGCTTTATGTAGTCTTCTTTTTTATAGGTGCATTTGTGCAGTAGAATATAGGTTCCAGATATATTTTACTGGCCTGTGATGCTGTGCTTTCTACAAATTGATGAATACTGCATTCACCACTATCATAGAACAGTCAAGGTATATTCATGCCAAACAAAGTGAAACATTAACTAGCTTGAACATACTTAGTATGATATGTCCCTGCTAACCGAAATCAAGAAAAGAAAATCAAAGCCAGAACAACATACTGCAATGCTATGATAAAGTGCTTTCAAAAGAATGCTGGCTTTGCATCCCAGTCTTCTGGCTCCTGGTGATGGAGTGCGTAAAGGAGATACCACAACAAGTTAACTTACTGTGCCTGCATGAGTCTCCAGAGGGAGTAATGCCAGTGGTATCACTCACCCTCCCATCAAGCTGATGTCAGGTACCATTCTGATATAACTGAAGACACAATAAATAAACCAAGCTGTTCTGCCATGGATCTGGTACCTCAGCTATTCGCTTTCCCAGAGAAGGTGAATAGCCGAGGTACCAGAGCCATAATAAATGGATGTGATGGCAGAACAGCTTGGTTTATTTACTGTTTCTTCAGATTTTGGTGATCTTCTGTGTGGTTTATGATGTCAACCATCCTGCTATATTAGAGTCATTATAGGTCCCCAGCAGGCACTCCCTGTAGTGTCTGTGCAACAGGCATACCTCTCAAATGTCCAGATTTTGACCTCATATGTTTGGTCTGCTCTTCATAAAATTTATGATTTTCTGGCAAATTACTGAGGATTAAAGTCACTAAATAATTACACATTTTAGTTTCAGACTTCTTATCCTTCAGAAAATGCCTTCTAACACAAATTGTGTTATTCTAGCAACCTTCTGTTTATAACAGCAATATTAAAAACATTGTCCTTATTTTTGGGCTTTTGCTCCACCCCCATTATTTTAGGTTTTGTCCAGATTTCTTGCATTAAGAGGTTGAGAGGTATGATAACAGGAAAAGAACTATTTTATTTTCCTGTTGCAGCAGGTGAGAATTCTTGTTAAATAGAAGTGTCTAAAGAAGTCATATTCACCCTACAGAGCAGGTAGAAGTGGAAAGTGGTAGTACAATATGCAGTTACACATTAGGATGCCACAGACATGGAAAACTGAGCAGTAAAAGTATACAAGGTACAAACCATTATTGAAATGGCAGTTATTATAGTAGCTACAGCAGCTCACAGTAACAGTGAGTATCATGCTGCAGAACTCATTAGCATAACTGCAAGGGCTGTTTTAGTACAATATAAACTTTATTTGCAATACTCTGGGAGACTGCATTACTATGACCAATGTGTGACTTGGAATAAAAATCTGGGTAACAGTTAATATTGCCATATAATATAGAGAAAAAAAAAACAAGATAACTAGCAATGGACCGCTACAATGCATGATGTACACAAGTGTATACAGAAGCAACAGGTCTATATAATAGCAGTAGAATGAGGGGGTAACAGGGTCCCTATTATATGAATGAAAAATCAAGATTTCGAATGGCCAAAAAGTCAAAAATGACATTCTTCTAAATTGTTATTGTGGGGGCTGTGCCCCCCCGCAAATTATATATACCAACTCCAAGATCGCACTACAGTGAGGAAAGGGCAGATTTTCCGATCTTCACTGTACCGCGATTTCACAATAGCAATCTCGAAGAATGGCATTTTCAGCTTTTAAGCTATTCGAGATCTTGATCTTTCCTTCATCTAATAGGGACCCGGGTAACAGAGGAAAATAACTTGTCATGTTATTGTCCTACAGTTGAGGGTTCACCCTGTCAGACTACTAAGGACATCGGCTTGTGAGTTAAGTCAGATGAAAATGGCAGGCATACCCTGTCAGTCAGGCTACAAAGCACATGCGCATGTCAGGATGCTCTTCTGCATATTGGAGGCTCACACTCTCAAGGTATTTCAGATTAATTGGCTGCAGAGGGGGCTTTCCATCTAATGGTACATGGCATAAAGACATGTCGGCACTCTCCTGCTGTGGGGAACCCACACTGTGCTGTCTTCACCCAGACCACCATACCTGACACAGCAGGTATGAGGCCTCATGTGCACTCAGATCCCCATATACTGGCAGTAGGGTCCTGGAAGAAGTCTGGCCGTGGTACCATGCTCAGTGTTGATTTTAGTGTTGTACATGTTATCACATAAGTCTGTGACCAGTAAATGGTGGTAGTCTAATTGTGCTGTGATCACTGGTGTCTGTCAATGGCATCCTTGCATACACATGCTCAGATGTACATGTCCTGTTATAGACACAAAAGAACAGTTATGTCTGGAAAGTTTTTCTACAGCTGAGAGGTGCTGCTGTGCACCATACTAACCATTTCATATATATTTTCAACAAGGATAAAAACAGAAAGGCATTCTGGGATCACATATGGCAGTGTATAGTGCAGGACATTTCAGCTCTGATAAGCTATAATAGGACTATAGCACAGATGCATTGTATGGTCATTAATATGATACTGTATGCTAAGACCAAAGGACAGGATATTACCAGGGTCAAATCTACCACAGGCAGGGAACACAGAGGAAATGAAGGAGTTCTTGGTATTCCTGTCTGAGACAGGTGAGAGACTTCCTCATACCTCCTGGTGGCCGGATGTGAGAGACTGACTGTTGATGACTATGCAAGGGTCCAGTAGGGCAATGCACCAGATTAGGACTCCCCTGTCCCAGTATAGCTGTGCAGTGATTCACTATTGTGAATACTGCATTCAGCAGAACACTTATATATATATATTTGTCTATCAGGTACATTGGGAAGCAACCATGAGTAAGGCTATATCATACCACCATTTATGAATCACAGCCATAGTTCAGAGCCCTACACAGATATGCTGGAGAAACTAGGGGCATGTGAATGTGCTCACCAGAAAGAGCAATGCCCCTGGCATCATTCATTATTCTTACAAGCTCTTAATGCTCTAGCTGGCATTCCTGAAAGTTCTTGCAAAGGAAGAAGAAGAAAATCTTGCTCTCCTTGTCGGATCTTACTGGAAGTGGTCTGCATTTGAGAGTGAGTGATGTAAACATAGCCTCGTACTACCTGGCACATTATGCGGGAGGTATGCATTCTACAGTGCCTGATATAGAAATGGCTGTTTAGTCAAATCTACTCAAGGAGCAACATGGTAGATCCAAAAGCATGGATGCATATTTGTAGATTACCTGTCATGCAGCATATTGCTGCCCTATGATATTAGTGTATGTTCCGAGTGCTGCAGGATAGATTTATGGGTATGCACATGCCATATACATGAGCATACTGGTCACATGCCTCATGTTCACCATTGATTGCATGGCTACCAGGCTATCATCATCATATCTGGGTAGGGCAACAAATTATTATTGAGCTTCAGAAGCAAAGACTCCAAGCAGCTTTATTACCATGATTGTCATTTTAAGTGGATTTTGTCAAAATGATATAAAGTAAAGGTGCAATTTTTGCAATCCTGCTCAATACCATACAAATAAGGAATAGAGGAATTTCATCAGAGATTCAGTACACGTTCAGCTTTACAGAATTAAGGAAAGAGTCAGAGAGTTTAGGGAGTGTGCGGTGATGTAAGAGTTTAGGAAGAAATGCTGTGCGGTAATGTACATTAGTTAGAATAGCAAGTCACAAAGGCAGATGTTGTGATGTACATGTAACTGGGAATTCAGGATATTGGTGTGATACTGCACTATCTGCCTGAAGTTTGGAAATGGGCAAATATATACAGTGTAAACTTCAAGAGTCTCATGGCACTGGGTGATTGATGTCATACAGCCACATGTGGAGGCATGGCTACATCAACTAAAGGGGGAAGCCTGTGCATTGCACTAACTTGTTTGATAATTAGCTGCATAAACCATGGGATCCTGTGACCATGGGTACAGTAAAGAAATGAGGAAAGTAGAAACTCTGATAAGCTTTAATTACTGCACATAAACAGCTACATAAGGAGGAGGGTGCCAAAAGTTTGGCATTCTGACAGCATGCCCCTCCCAGCCACACACACACACACACACACACACACACACACACACACACACACACACACACACACACACACACACACACAAACACACTGACTGACTTGTTTTGCTCATAACTAAATATGTACTGCCTTAGCCACCTTAGTGAATGAATATCTGAAAAAGTTCACAGACCATGAGAATGAAGCGGAACAGATTTGGTAGAATGTGGTACAGGATGTGAATGCTGTGAGTATCAGTAATAGGTCTCTGCAACAGGTTTAATGAAAGGTTACCGATATGATCCTCCATGCAAAGGAAAATGTGCAAGACACTGTGAAAGACAGATTCATGCCACGGAGTAGACCATCACCAGTGCCTCACTGAGACAGGAGTTTTTTGTGTCTACTACTATCCAGAAGAAGTGGTTCCTCATACTCAGGGAACAGCTTGGATATAGGAGCTGGGCTGGAACCAACAACCTGTGTGCCAGTTGGAGAAACACTAAGTTAGTAATGTCCATTATAGCACATTCTACTGCATCTAAAATAGGAAACTGACCAAGGTCTACCTCTGTATATGTTTTTCAGGATGCATCTTTTCTGTAACTGCAAAAACCTGCATGCCAAGGTTTTATTTCAAAGTATGCTATAGCTGTATTTTAATTTGTAGTACTGCACATGCCAAGGGGATTACACAGATATATGTGTTACAAACAATACTAGTTTTTCTGCATTCACAGGTTAAATTGCAGTAGAGCTAAGCACAGCAGGACAACATAGTGCTGATGTCAGCAGGCCACCTGTGGCTAACAATGATGGTAATATGCAACTGTCATGTTTCAATAGCACAGGGGTACTGTTGGTAACACTATAGGGGAGGGCTGCACACATTCAGCATAATAGAGTCCCTAATAGAGGTAGAGGCTGAGCCCACAGCCTCCTTAAGTCAGGATCAATGGCTTCTATTGGAGATTCATTCCCAGCTTCATCAGTGTCTTTATTATATGCAGCATCTGAAATGTGCAACACCTCTGAGATGCACATACCCACCATAGGGGATAGTCACCAAGAGAGAGATTGGTTCAACTGTTCTTTTTTTCCCTGTAAAACTACTGTGTGGTATTTTGCATCCCTTTTTGTTATGCAACTATTTTATTTACCCTAGCACAGTATCTTATGCATTCCTTTTGCTTGCACATTATTAAACTGTGCCATCAAGATAGTTATCTTGAGTGTGAAACAGTATAAAGCTTACTGATGTTAATTCACAACATCTCAATGCATTAGCTGTATTATAATTAGACTTATTTCATCTTTACTATTCTATAAATAAAAATACATGTTTCTGTAGGCAGATGTGATTGACTTAGCACGGCGTTTTTATGAGATGTGTTCTGCCTGTGTCTCACTTGTAAAAGTAAGTTTATTGGAGAAGCTGAAAATCAGTACATACATTCCCATACAGATTGTTGGTAAAGCACATCTGCTATTTTCCCTTTGCTAAATTTTATTGGTTCCAAAACTCCCTTTAGGCTGTAAAACATTTAACAGTGACTGGTCTTTGTACACTTAGAGCTAATGCAGAACAAGGCAACATGATAAACACAATGACCGCATTGAAACCAGTCTTTTAAAAGAGTAAAGATCCCTTTTAATGTTTCCCATTCTAAAACATGAAATGCACTAAAATAACCAAACAACTATCTTTTCTACACAGAAAGTTTAAATAACAATGAAAAAGCTGATACAATAGATGACTAGCACGTTTTTAAGCTTACACTCTATTCAGAGAATATTACTAAATGCTCATAGCAAAGCAAATCATGTCAAAGAAGTTTATTTTTTTAATTTGAAAAGATACTGGTATACATCTTTCTGAGAACTTAAGTATGTAATGAATATCATGGTGTTGGGAAACCTCAATAATGAGCTGAGGTGTGTCTTGAAAAATAAGCTGCAGTATGATAATGCATGGTTAATCAAACATACATGGCATAATGTTTCAATATTAAAAGTGACATCAATAGGGCTTGCTTTATGTTATATTTTATTTTATGGGTTAGATACCTGGACCAGTTATATCCTTTTCAGTCACAACCTTGTTACTCTAACTCACAATAAAATGCAGTATATAACAGAACACTAGAGAACAGTGCTAGAGTAGCTTAATAGACCATCCCTGGGATTCAATAAACTCCGTTTTGGCTTCGCACTTTGTGCTCCATCATCTGTGGTGAGCAGCAATGCTCATTTTAGATTCATGCCATGCACCATGTTTAAACATAAACAAGTGAGGTTTTCTGGTTGGCAACAGTACTGCCAACCAGGAAACTGTGTAAGTGATCACAGACAACAATCCTGTTTAAATCAGAGCACTGAAGGTTCACTGTTTTGCCTGGATTGCCACAATAATCACCATGGTTTAACAGATAGTTCTCAACCCCTTAGTGCAAGACATCTGGACAAAGGCCAACGTAATGGGGGGGGGGTCAATGATCCAGAAATAGGGACATATTTGACATATATGCTCTATAGAATTGTGCTAGAAAAAACAGGGGGTTGTGTTAAGATACATGTTCTGAAGGATTTGAAGTCTGAAACTCAAATGTATATAATTATTGAGTCACAACCACCCTGAGATCATCCCAGTGATATGGCAGAAAACCAAAAATCTGATAAGGAGCACAGCAAAAGATATAAAGGCAAAAATCTGGACATTCTGTGAAAATCTGTGCACTTGAGAGGTATGATTGTTAAGTATATGGTCAACCACAGTACGGGACAGTATATCTACAGTGCAAAGTATTGTGAAATCCCATTTCTGGCATTCTGTACTGAAGTTGTGTAAATGATCTGTATAAGTGCATGGACTACCATGTAAAATAAACACTCAGGGGAAGTGTGCGTATTGAGTAGAGACACACAGATGAATTGTAGGAATGAACACAGGGAAAGAAGCCAGGTGAAATAACATAATATACAGCAGATGAAGACATGTCAGTGGAAGACAGTTGTAGCAGCAACACCAGTCACATGTCAGTCTGGTACAGTAGGGACTGCACTGTGAAAATGTGTATTATGTGACTGCCAGACAAGGTGACATAACAATGGGGAGGATGTCTGTGTGAGATAAGCATCCTTACATGAACACTGCAGAGGACATTTATCAGGGATGTTTAGTGGTGGCTGGCGACTTCAAATCAAAGGGGGGGATGCAGGAGACAGCTGAATAGATGGGGCCAATGGAAAAGGGTGTAGCCAACTAGAAATAGGTGGAACTATGCTTAAAACCACAACAACTGGGACTTTAATTAAATGTGCTGCCCTGGGTGCCAAACCGTCAATATGAAGGCCCAATCAAGGCAAAATGAAGTGTAGAAGGAAAAAAAAATATTTAAATGCATTGGCTATATGACAGCTTACTATCTAGATGGAAACTAAAAGGTTGTGAGGCATGAAAAAATAAATTACTTTTAAAATACATTACTGGAATGCCAGTCAAATTCAAGTATATTAAAAAAAACAGCACTCAACTCAAACCACTTCTCCTTGCATTGCAGTTCTAATTATAATTTATATTCAGCTTTATAAAAACACCAAGTAACATGCTAAAAGTAGTAATCTCTGTGATAACCCCACTTGTAAAAATATTTCTTATCCAAAAAAGACCTGCTGCCTGACAACAACTATTTACTTGTTTCATGGGTAAAACATGATCAAAGTAAAAAGAAATGAATAGCAAACAAGAAACAACCTCAAGATAAATTACTTAAAGGATTACTGCACAGGTTATGGACCACATATGATAGAGTGACATTCGGTTTAGTTTACGGAAGTGGGACAAAGGCCCACAAATGACAATTTTTAAATATTGCTCTTATAAACTTAGGATTTGAATTCAGTTGAATATTCTGAAGGGTATGAAGTCTGAAACTCAATTTCTGTTATTATTTAGTGACTTCATTCCTAAACGAGTTGCCAGAAAACCACAAATTTTATGAGGAACAAACCAAAAATAAGAAGCAAAAATCAATTCATTCTGTGAAGATCTGGACAGTTGAGAGGTGTAGTACAGCCAGAGCTGTCTTTGAGTTTGCCACCCTGCCCCCCTCACAAAACCATGGTCAAATGGGGCCTCCTCCCTGCAGCTATTCCAGTGTCCCATTACTTGGCTATTTCATCCCATTTACCATAAAAACCGTACTGTGCATACTGCTTTACTTCTACAATTATTTGGATTTCATTTAAAAGTTTTATTTTACATTTTTCAGCACAAACACTAATAGACATCTGCTAAACAAAGCAATACAGTCTCACAATGAAAATAGACTTAGCATTAAAACTTCTATGTCCTTGAAATGCACATTCATTGAACAGCATTGAAACACACATTCAAAGAAAATACATCTGGCCAGTGGCAGATAAAGATTAACTTTGGGCTGTTTTCAAATCATATGCCCCTTGTACACAAAACATACATGTATTCTTTGATACACCTTCCTGATTGTAATAATTATATTCCTTGTATAATACAGTACAGTTGTTAGATGGTATTTTAAATTTGTTTTGAACATTTTTCCAGTAAACAATGAAACAGAATGCATGCCCCAATAATGACAACACTGCCCAATTCAGAACATTTTCATCATAAAAGTCTACTCAAACTTCTACAATCCACCAGTATCAGTAAATATTCACAATCTCTACAGAAGTAAAAGTCATCTAAATAATTCCACATTAAAGAGATCTATAACTAATGAAGAGGTTGCTGTTATCAAACAACTTTATATTTCATTGTTTCATCTACAAATAAAGTGGCTGTTGCCCTTGAGGTAAAAATTGCCTATGTTAAATTACAAAATATGATAAGCTAGTAATATCGCAATAGGGAATGGATGGCAAACTGATAACAGGTTCATAGTTACTAGGTATCTCTGCCAAAGAGGACATTCTCAGGACTGCAGCTCCACCCCCTTTAAAAGTACAACACAGTACATTACCAGCAATGCATCTACATACTGCGGGAATATAACCCACAGCCTTCTGCATGCAAGCAGCCTCACCATAAGCAGCACTAAACTTCTATTCCCCTGAAGCTCTCAGCTCCTTGTAAAATCCACTCAACACTCAACTGTATCTCTCAACTCTGAAGCACAAGAAATCTGGAAAAAGCCAAAATTTATTGGGGAGACAAAAATCCGAAAAACAGGTACAGATTTTAAACATTGCTTGTATAATCTTGGAAAGTTGCTAGAATAAATTGCTGTGCTACCACCATGCATTTCACGGCCAAGTCTTGGACCCAGCACCCTGTGTACTACAGTCACAGCAACATACCACTATGCCAAATCAACTGTTTCTTAAAAGATAGGAAGACTCAAACTTAAATGGCTATCATTTAGTGAATCCAGCTCTCAACCTCTTAGCACAAAACACCTGGACAAATCTAATAATGGGGGACTACAGCCACCAAACATATTCAGTGAATTCAGTTCTCACCATAGCTCTCAATCTCTTAGCACAAAAAAACTACACAAAGTCAATAATGGGGGAATACAGACCCAAAAATAGGGACACATTTCAAATATTGATCTTACAAACTTAGAAAATTTCTAGAATAAAACGTTTTGTGTTACCATGTACTTTCTGAAGAATATGAAGTCTGAAATTCAAATGCCTGTCATTATTTAGTGAATTCAAAATCCAGAAAACCACAGATATAATGAGGAACAGAACAGAAAAAAATATGAGGCAAAAATCTAAATAGTTTAAACAAGTGGTGATGGGTAGGGAATTCAGGCTCTTGCTACCTGCATCTAAGGTACAGGGTTCGAGCCCAAGTTATTCTCCAGACACATACACACACACACACACACACACACACACACACACACACACACACACACACACACACACACACACACATACACACACACTACCGGGACTGGGGTTTGGAGTCTGTTCCTGCAGCAGCTTCAGTTTGAAAATACAAGTCCTTCCTGCACAGATGTAGTTTCAAACTCCCAGCCCCCATACAAATCCTTTCCTTCCTGCAAGAGAAGCTATCCAGACTGCAGACATTGCAATTTGATTCCCTTCCAGTCTATGCAGTTGTAACCACATAGACATCTGAGCATCTCTGTAGTCTGATTCCTTCTTCCTAATCTGGACTGGTTAAACAGAAGTCAGGATTCCTGCACACATGTGTGGAGTTCCAAGAATGCCAATCGAGAATGCGCTGAGTTCTGGGACTTATCATTTTTTATTTTTCATTTTTCTTTTCTTGTTTTTTTTATTTCATTTTTTCTTTTTGTTTTACAGCTGGGGGGGGGGGGGTTACAGTCCTGCAGTCAAATAGCATGAGCTGCCCCTGGGGATGTTACATACATTTGGGGTAAGGTGGATATTGTGAAGCTGTGCATACTGATTTGCCTGAATATGAGTGTAATCTCAACAGAGGTCTCCAGCAAGTGGAACATGGGTAAAGTCTCATGGACAACATTAAAAGAAATAAGCACATAATCATGTACAATATTAGAATAATACCATCTGTAATTCCATGCCTCTGACATAACAAATGTGATTTAGAGTGATTAGGGATGATTCTACACAAACACAATTGTACAGCTATTATGAAACATCTACACTATATGAGGGTAATCATGCACACTGTCCTGGCAAGTGTGCTGGAGGTGTTAGTAGGGACACTGCTATACCTGTATGTGACATCATGATCAATACAGGCTAGTCGACTGGTGTGCATGGCATATATATGACACAACAATCCACACTGTCACAAATGTTACCTATGCCATTAATGTTGTCAAACACCTATGTATGTACTGTGTGCATCACCAGAACAGGTAACGCACATGCATCTGGTGTAACAACTTGATGGGGGTTCTGCACCATCAGACAGTAATGTTTATGCCACAGAAAGAATAGTTAGGTATGACTAATAAGATGTGTGGCAGCTCAATTTGACAAAGGTAGTACACATCAGTGGAAGATGTGTAGGGAGATACATGAAGAAGTGTGCACTGTACTCAGTTATTGGTGTGATGGCGGCTGTGAGCTATGGAGGTATTATGGCCCCTGATGTGGATGTCTTTCACATACTCAATAGTTGTGTTACATACAAGGGAGAAGTCAGCACTGTGACCACATGCTGGTGGATGTTCCACTTACCATCTACCCCAGGACACAGGTCACATAAATATTGGTCTGTTTTTAGGGTATGATGTCTACATTATACTTGGGTTGTGTACATGTTTTCCTGATGTAACAAATCTCCCCATGTTTTCTTGTCATTGCAGGTGTTGTCATGGCTGTGGCAGCAATCTTTGGTGTGTTTGATAACTGTCTGCATTATACTAATATCACAGTTGGAGTTTATGATTGCCCACAACCTGCAGTCCTTCAGGCAGCTGTTTGGGCACAGGATGTGCATGTCATCTCTGATGTCCATAACTTAAATAATGAGCAGAAAATGGCCTAGCAGACAGCCCTGGTGTACAGACTAGATCAGTGGACCTGAGATATAGGCCACTTCAAGCATGCCAACATATTTAGATGCCATGTATGTGATACACTGGTCTACCCACTTGGCAATATAGGTGTATATGGACACATCTGATAGTGTTGAATGAATACCTCAGTGTGGATTTGTACCAAATACCTTGGGCTTGTCAACCTCAAAAGGCTGATAGTGTTGTCATCATGCATGCCCTCACTGACCTCTTTGAGGACATCTAACAGATGCTACAGACATGATGTAGCATTAACAACTCACACAGATCTGTTACACACAGCTGGGATATCATTAGTGTCCATTTAGAAAAAGTCCATTATGACATGTTGGACTACCTCACAGATGAGAACAGTCAGGATGTTTCTATACTTGCATGCACTGGATGCCACCCCCCCCACCCATAATCACAGATGCATGTTGAAAACACCCTTGTACATCAACTTAGATGTGTTGAAGTGTGTGGTCAACCATGTCAGGAAGGTGTATGTGATAAGTCATGTGATAGGCAATCTGTGATGTTGTTACAGCTCACTGATTCTGTGTGATAGGCCTGGATGAAGGTAATACAGTGCATACTGGCTATCATTAACTGGGCTGGAATTTGAACACAATCCCCCTTGCAGGATCATTGAGAAACTCTCCCAGTTGGAGACTTAACCTCATTTCATGAGATGGGTAACCAACTGGCTCACTGACAGAAGGCATACTGTGAAAGTTGGTGAATCAACTTGTACCAGTAGAGCTGTCACCACTAGTGCATCCCAGGGATCTGTGCTTGGCCCTTTTCTGTTTCAAATTTATTTCTCAATAGTTCAAGCTAAAGTACATATATGGCCTTTGGCGTACTGCATTGGCTGATTCTTGCATACTGGATGCAATCGAGTCCAACGATAATAACAACATTCTACAGAAGGGGCTAATACAGCCAAATGATTGGTGGAAAAGCCACACAATTTACAGATAAATGCAAAAAATTGTCTTTATTTTGTCCTTCTGCAAAGTGCAATTCCTTGCTAACTACAACATTGACAACAGTCCCACTATGCTGAAACCTAGTGATGCAAGCACTGGGAACATGAATACATAGCAGTCTGAACTTCAACCACCAAGTGTCCACACTGGCATTGAAAGAAGATGTGCACATCATAAGTCATGACATCGTATTCCAGTCTCAATAGTACATTTCAGCACTGTACTCAAACCTCATCAGAACACTAACATAGAGTATAGTGCTCTCTTTTGCATGTATCTCACCAGACACATGCAGCAGCTGGAGAGACCACATGGTTTACTCACCAATAAAACAAAGAGCACACACTCCATGCCATGATGTACATAGACAGAGTGAAATCCATGTCATTGTAATCTGTATCGCATAGGATGAGGTGACTTCTGCCTGGCCTCCAGGCCAGTCTCTGAGCTTTCCTTACTGGGAATAGTGCATATGCACACATCAGATATATCTGATTACATCAGCAGTGTCTGTCAAAGAGAATATAGCAATAACAGTGTCCTCCATGGTGGTGTAAAAAGCTCTCTGTAATGTGAAGTAAGTGCACACACACACACACACACACACACACACACACACACACACACACACACACACACACACACACACACACACACACACACACATTCACTACAGTGGGAATGGAACTCCTATATGTCTAAGTACACAGACTACAAAGCTCTCAGCAGCCTGCATGATACTGAGTACAGTGACAGGTCTTTCAGCCTTTTCATATATGTCATGTTTTGGAAGTCCTGGATTTTCATGGTTACAAACCGTTGCATTTTCCAGTTGCTGCAGGTGCCTGGTGAGGTATAAACAGAAGGGAGCATTGTACTCAATTAGTGGTATGATAAGGGTAGCATGTAGCAGCGCTATGGTCTCCCTGGTCTTGGATATGAATGCTTTATTTATGAGGTACACAGTGTAGAATGTGCATCTCACCACTATGGAGACATACTGATTGAAGTGTAGATTGCTATCAACATGTATTTTTAAGTCTCACAACACTGTGTTTGAGCTGAGATGGGTACTATGTATATTATAATTAGCAGGGGCACTTCATTGCCAAAGGGGATAATGAAGCATTTTTGCTTTAAGGTTTAGCCCGTGAGTTTGGCACTAGACATTTTTCTGTATCAACCCCTTCTCTAATATACTAACATCATTCATAGGTTCATAGGTTCATAGGTAGGTACTAGGCTATCAGCCCTGGGGCCTATACAAGCCCAGCCAAAAAGGTACCCTGGCTTTTGCCACCAAAGAAAAATATTTCCCTGTGCCACTGTCGAGCAGAAGCACAGAGGTGTTCCCCGGGGTGAATTTCCTATTTCCCATCCAATCATCAAGATTTCTCTTGAAGAGTGCTAATGAGGAGCTTTATTTGATATAGATAGGTAGTTTATTCCAGACTATGGGAAGTCTCTGGGACAGGAATCTATCCTTCCAGTATGTTCTGTTTATTGTGGTGACAAGGTTTAGGTCTCTAGAGCGTGTAGCTCAGAGGGATTGGGATTTCTTTAAGTGGAGCATTCCAACAGCTCTGGGTTTGACATAACTTTGTATGTTAGGCAGAGATCACCACTGAGTAGATAATATGTGACGGAGTAAAGCTGGAGTTTTTTTAGATGGTATGCATAGGGCATCTGTTTGAGGCCAGTAATCATCTTTGTGAGGTATTTCTGTGGCCTTTCCAGTTGTTGTAGATGTCTTGTGAGGTACATACCAAAAGGGGAGTTGTGCTCTATAATGGGTCTAATGAGTGATGAGTAGAGGGGACCAATGACCTCTTTTTTCCTGGATGAGAAACCTTTTGTGATGAGGTGTTCCACGTAGAAGGATTTCCTGACTACTGTGGCAATGTGATTATCAAAGGAGAGACTACTGTTCACCTGTGTCCCAATGTCTCTTATCACACTTTTGGTGTTAAGTATACTACCACCTATGTTGTAGTTCATGGGTACAGAGTTTTTACCAAAGGGGATGACAATGCACTTTTTGGCATTGAGCTTGAGGCCATGGTTTTGACACCAGGCATCTGTCTCAGTGAGGCCCTTTTGTAGGATGTCCACATCATTAGGAGTTTCGATTATGGCTCCTAGTTTGCAGTCATCTGTGAACTTCATTAGCCAAAGACCTTCTGTGTTAGCCTGTACTTCAGAGAAATAGATATCAAACAGGAGAGGACCCAGGACTGAACCCTGTGGTACTCCACTTGTCACTGGTCTGAAGTTGGAATTGGAATCTGCTACTTTTACAGTGTAGATTTTGTCAGTGAGCCAATTGGCGACCCATCTTGTGACATAGGGATTTACACCTAGTTTAGTAAGTTTATCTATAATTCCGGAGTGGGGGATGGTGTCAAAAGCCTTGGCAAGATCTAGATAGGCTGTGTGAACCATCTTACCCTTGTCTATGGCTTTGGTGACTGCTTCAAAGAAGTCTATCAGGTTTAGGAGACATGATCTGCCTTTTACAAATCTGAACTGGGTGGGATCCAGAGTTTGGAGATTACCAATGTCTTTGTTTATAAGTTCCATGATGATATATTCCATGGCCTTGCAGACCAGGCTCATCAGGCTAATGCGGCGGTAGTTCCCGGGGTCTGTGGTGGCTCCCCCATTGTGAAGTGGGATAACCGTTGCTGTGCGCCATTCAGCAGGCACAAAGCTTGAGGTGAAGCTATGACTGAACATGGTACTTAGGTGGGGTGCCAGTTCGTTCTGTAGTTCATGTAGAACACAGCCTGGGATGTTGTCTAGTCCCATGGATGCTGTGTTCTTGGCTTTGGATAGTGTATTTTTGACCTGTGCAGCCATGATTACAGGAACTTTGCATTCTTCCGGTATAGAGATGGGCTCTTTAGGGGGTGAGAGGGAGGTAAAGCTAGCACTGAACCTGTCCGCCAGGATGTTGGCAATATCGGTTGGGTCTGTATATTTAGTGCCATTGTGCTGTAACTCAGAGCAGATCTGAGTGTTGCCATTGATATTTTTGACATAGCTATAGAATGCTTTGTGGTTGTCTTTAGAATTAGTAGCAATTTTTTTTTCATAACTAGCTTTGGAGGATTTTATCGGGGATCGCAGCTTCTTACTGAGGCTGACCAGGGAGCTCCTCCACTCATTGGATTTTACTTTCTTTTACAAGAGTTTCTTCCTTCTGTTGTACAGTTTGTTTATGACAGGGGACCACCAGATTGGCTTCCTTGTTTTGGAGGATAGTGTCTTGGTTCTGTTTGGGATAGCACAATCCATGTACTCGTGTAAGTGCTTATAAAGTGCAATTGTGTAGGATTCAGTAGTCGTAACTGTACTGTCCATCTGCATGGGTGTCATGAAGTTCACCACTTCTGTCTTAAGAAGCATGAAGTTGGCTTTGGAGACATGTTTTTCCATGGTTTCCTTAATGGGGGGGGGGGGGAGGCAGGATGTGGATATCTAGGGTAATTAGCTTATGGTTGGATCGGACCAATGAGTCGTTGACTTCAGGTGTGGAACACCGGTCACTCATATTGGTAATGACTAGATCTAGGATATTGTTGCCCCTGGTGGGGGTGTGCATAAGTTGATCTAGGGCATTGGAGTTTATGAATTCCAGAAGGTGTTGAGCGAAGGAGTTGGTACATGAATAGTTTTCCCAGTTAATGGTGGCGTAGTTGAAATTGCCCATTATTAGGGTGTTTGGTTGAACCCTAATATTTTCCAGTACATCAAGAAAAGAGGAGTGGGAATCCTGGGGCATGGTGGGTGTTCTGTAGCAAGCTACAATTTGGATTTCAGTTTTGCCCAGAGTTAGTTGCACTTGGATAACCTCGGCTGCATTATGCTGAGCATAATCGTTGGTGGACTGTCTATGACTGCATCCAGCTGACAGTCATCTGCAAACTTGGTAAGCCACACTGGCTATCCACCTTTGGCTGGACTTCAGAGGAATAGTTTCGAAACAGTTGAGAGCCCAGCTCATATCCTTGTGGTATTCCACCTGTAAGTGGTCTAGTGGTGAAGGTGCAGTCCCCAACTTTAACAATGTGTGTTCTGTCGGTGAGCCAGTTGGCTATTCATCTACTAATGTATGGGTTAATCCCCAGATGGGAAATTTTCTCTATCATGTGAGAATGGGTGATAGTGTCAAAGACCTTGGATAACTCAAAACAGGTGATATGTCCTATTATCTCTCATTTGGGTCTTTGGGGTCAGTATCAAAGAAGTCCACCAGGTTTAATGAGCAATCTTCCCTTGACAAAACCACAATGGGTCGAGTCACATCTGTTGAAGGTCACCTTTTCATTTATTTATTTATTTATTTATTTTATTTTACATTTGTTTTCTGGGAAAGTCCAACTGGCTGTTTCAGCGGAGGCCCGAGGAGAAAGGCTCCATATATAATCACACATTGTAAGATGGACTGTATATAGATTTCAGTATTTATGTAGACACAAATATAAGGTAAGACTAGATCAGACAAAGATATAAACACAATGTAATAAAAGTTATATATATATATATATATATATATATATATATATATATATATATATATATTATAGGGTCTATATTACTGGAATGAACGCTTAAATGTTTGAATCTGTAAAGGTCAACCTTTACAGATTGAACACTTAAGCATTCGAAAATGTTAAAAAGTAAATTAAAAAAAAGTATGAAGGAAGGGTTTAAGCAGGGGGCAACCCACCCTACACCCCCCCATGTGGGGGGGGCTGCACCCCCCCCCACACCCTGCTACTTAAATATACCAACTCCAAGATCGCACTTCAGTGAACTACAGTGCGGAAATGGCAAATTTCCCATTCCTTACACTGTAGCGTGATCTTGGGAGTTGGTATATTAAAGTAGGAGGGGTGTGGGGGGTGCAGGGGGCTTGCCCCCACTGCTTAAACCCTTTATTTTTTTTTTGACTTGTGAATTTTTCTTTTTAATTTTTATAAAAAGTCAACCACTTAACTGTTCGATCTCTAAATGTCGACCTTTAGAAAGTCGAACATTTAAGCAGTCGTGCATGTAATATAGAATATAGACCCTATATATATATATATATATATATATATATGTATATTTATATATATATATATATATATTTATATATATAAACACATGGAAAGAAGACATTCTTCATTATGTCACTCATAAGTATGGATTAAACAAAGTAAGTGCTGTAGCATGGAGTTCACATATAAAGCCTTGTTTACCATGGTATCCTGCTAGAAATAATGTCTATATTCTATAATTGGTAGGTAGAAAATGGTATATGAATCACAAAATGGAGGATTCTAGTTTTTGGTCTAGAGAGATAAAGAGATAGGAGTAAAAAAAAACAGTAAATGACCGTGACCTGGAATTTAAAATAATAAAGCAGAGTTAGGGTTAGCTTCACAGAAATAGATTAAGAGAGAGTAAGGTCTGATGCAGAATGACTAAGTTAACCTGGAATGTTACATGAACAGAAACATATATTAGCTACGTAAGCTTTTAGTACCTTTTTGAAATGGGCAGTGTTAGTGATGGATCTCGTAGAGTGGGAGAGTGAGTTCCACGTTATGGATATGTAGTTAGGAAAAAGTGACTCACCAGCAGAATTCTTGCTTACATTTAATAGAGATTTGTTAGTGGACCGTAGTACTCTGTTATTGGAGTAATGTTCTATTATGCTCTGGAGAACTGTTTTATTTTTTTTCTTTCTGGCTAGTGAAGCAATTTATGAATAGTTATTAGCTAATTAGCTAATTATATTTTAGTAGATGTGGGAGTTCCAGCCAGGAAATTTGTTTCAGGAATTGATAATGGTGTGTATGGTATGAAGACTTTGTGGTAAATTTTACTCTTTTTATTATAACAGGCTTCCAACTTACCCAGTTCCATATTCTTCAGATTAGTGAGCATGGGTGATGCATAGAGAAGAGTAGACAGAAGGTGTGTTCTTGCTATGGCTATCCTAGTATTGTTGGCTAAAAACTGCTTACGTCTATAGAGTATACCTAATTTTATGTGAACTTTTTATAGTTTGTGATATGTGTAAATCATACTTCAAGTTGTTGTCGATCATAACACGTAAGAGTTTTGTAGAAGAAACAGGTGTAATCATTGTATTGTCTTTAGCTTTAATGAAGAAGGAGAAAGAAGCATCATTGGTTCTATTGGGATAGATCATAAGTTTAGTTTTATTAGGGATGAGTATAAGTTCAGATTTGGAGAGCCAGGATTCAATTTCAAGGAAGGAGTTGTGGGTTATATTTTGGAGTTCTTGTAAAGAGGAGGCAGCACATATAAGGGTAGAATTGTCAGTATATTGAACTAGGGAGGCATGAGTAGTAGCCGTATTAAAATTATTAGTGAAGAGCATAAAAATAAGTGGACTAAGAATAGAACCTTTGGGTACCCCAATGTAACAGGTAGTAGAGCGGAGATGACTTGTTCCCATTTTCCTGCCTTTTGGCATCCTGATAGCTTCTGAACCAAGAAACAGAACAGGTTAGAGACTACTGTCAGTAGTTTTAGGTAGGAGACAGTGTCAAAAGCTGTTGATAGATCAAGAAAGATGGTTGACACTATTTTTCCATCATTCCTATATTCATTAACAGTGTTGGTGAAGCTAAGAAGGGTAGTTGTATGCTATGATTAGGCCTAAATCCATGTTATGATGTAGCTAATAGGTTCTTGGTAGAGAGGAATTTCAAAAGCTGGGTATGTATGCACTTTTCCAGAACTCTAGATAGTGGGGATAAAATGGCAATAGGCCTATAATTCAATAGCTCTGTAGAATTGCCACCTTTATGTAATGGAAATATGTATGAAATTTTCAAGAGATATGGAATTTGCTGTTCACTGATAGAGTGATTATTAAGTATTGACACTGGATACACAATAGCTTCAGCAGCTAGCTTTAATAATCCAGCTGGTAGATTATCAGTTGTTGTAGTTGTTGATTTAAGCTTTCTGAGAATGTTTTTTTTATGGTACTTGGTTGGGACTGGCTGGAATGAAAAGGTATTCTCATTGTTGTCTGTTATTTTGTGTGTTGTTTTTGGGGAGTAGTTTCTTTTGGTGAGTGTTACTCTAAAGTTAAAGGTGTGTCCCAGGATTCAAGAAGCTCGTGCAAGGAAGGTTTTAGCCTTGCGCTGAGTGTCCTCACTACAGATGGCACAGCAGCACCATATGAAAATGTATGAGGGCACGCCGCCGCACCCTCGACATGCACAGGAAATGCGTGCGAGTGCAGGGGGCATGTACAAGTGCTCTACAGAGGCGTAAACATGCCCCAACACTTGTAAAACCTACTATGCCAACTAGTAGAGCCCACACCTTAGAGTAAGTCAGTAAGTCAGTGTCCATGGACACCGAAATGTATGCTAAGCATACAAGGGTGTCCACGAACAGTGAAATAAAATTGAAGTAGTAAACACACAAGCACGCAGTGGAATGTAGAGCCCTGTCCCTATAACTGTCACAAATAGATTCTCTGTCCCCGTGTCCCTATTATACATTTAAATTGCAGCAATAGCGAAGGTGTAAGCAAAGCGCAGTGTGTCTGTGCGTCGTTGCCCTCCGCTGAGCATAGCTTACACATCATATTCATTCAAATAGAGAAAAACATGCGGAATCAATGTAAGTGTCAGTAGTGTAGTGTTTAGAGACTCTGCCTATCAAACAGGCAGTCACGGTTCGAGCCCAACAATAGCACATATATATTTTTGAATGTGGAATGAATGTCGTTTTGCCCTAAAACCGACATAAGAGTATAGTATGAGAAATTCAACTTAAATATAATTCAAGTAAAGTGGCACTGTCATAATGAATAAGGTACTAGTAAGAAGGTGTAAGCACAACTGAGCAGCAGTAAACACATATAAGTACCAGTAAGCAAGTCTGATTGCACTTCCGTGGGTCTAAGCAGTGCCCAGCATAGGAAATGTATATAAGTATATATAGATATATAATATATATATATATATATATATATATATATATATATATATATATATATATATATATATGTATGTCTATATATAAGTATACACACACATATATATAGCTCACTCTCTCTCTCTTTATATATAATCTATATATATATATATATATATATATATATATATATATATATATATATATATATATATATATATATATATATATATATATATATATATATATATATATATATATATATATATATATATATATATATATATTTATATAGGTTCATAGGTTTATAGGTGGGTACTAGTCTATCTGCCTGAAGGCATTTATAAGCCTAGCCAGAATGTGATGGCTTTCGCCGCCCCATTAGATTAGTTCCCTGTGCCTCTGTCCAGCAGAGCCACTGAAGTGATCCCCGAGGTAAACTTTCTGTTTCCCATCCACTCGTCAAGGTTTCTTTTGAAGAGTGTTAGCAAGGAGCTCTGCGTAATGTAGTTTGGGATCTTGTTCCAAAGCATGGGAAGTCTTCGGGACAGGAATCCATCCCTCCAGCATGTCCTATTTATTGTTGTGGTAAGGTTTAGATCCCTAGAGCGTGTGGCTCCAGGGGATAAGTTTTTCTTTAGGTGTAGCATGTCCATCAATTCTGTGTTGGACATGGCCTTGTATGTCAGGCAGAGATCACCTCTGAGTAGGCGGTATGCAACCGAGTACAACTGGAGTTTCTTCAGTTGAGCTGCATAGGGCATCTGTTTGAGGCTACTGATCCTCTTGGTGAGGTACTTCTGTGGTCTTTCCAGCTGTTGCAGGTGGCTTGTAAGGTACATCCCAAATGGGGCATTGTACTCTAAGATGGGTCTGATGAGTGATGAGTAGAGGGGCACAATGACCTCTTTTGATCTGGATGCAAACCCTTTTGTGATTAGGTGGGCCATGTAGAAGGATTTTCTAACCACTTTGGCAATGTGATTATCAAAGGTGAGGTTACTATCTACTTGGGTCCCCAGATCCATTATTACGTCTTCCATATTTAGGGGACTGCCACCTACGTGGTAGTTTGTGGGTACTTTGTTTTTTCCAAAGGGGATGACTATGCACTTTTTGGCATTTAGCTTGAGGCCATGATTTTGACACCAGGTATCCATCTCAGTGAGACCCTTTAGGAGGATGTCTGTGTCAGCCGGGGAGTCAATTATAGCCCCTAGTTTACAGTTGTCTGTGAACTTGGTCAGCCATAGTCCTCCTGTGCTTGCCTGTACCTCTGAAAAGTATATGCCGAACAGAAGGGATCCTGGGACTGAGCCCTGGGGAACACCACTTGTAACCTGTTTAGAGACGGAGCTAGCTCCCGCAACTGTCACCATGTGGGTTCTACCCATGAGCCAGTTGGCAACCCATCTTGTCACATACGGGTTTATGTTGAGGCTGGTGAGCTTGTCTATAATACCAGAATGGGGAATGATGTTGCAGGCCTTAGCAAGGTCTAGGTAGGCTGTGTGTAACACCTTTCCCTCGTCTATAGACTTGGTAACTGTCTCAAAGAAGTCCACCAGGTTTAGGAGGCATGATCTGCCCTTATCAAAGCCAAACTCGGTAGGGTCCAGTGTTTGGAGTTTCCCATTGTTTCTGTTAATGAGTTCCATGATGGTGCGCTCCATAGCCTTGCAGACCAAGCTAGTCAGGCTTATAAGGCGATAGTTCCCAGGGTCTGTTGTGGCTCCACCTTTGTGGAGCAGGATAACCATTGCTGTGCACCACTCTATGGGTATGTAGCCTGTGGAGAAGCTGAGGTTGAACAGTGTGTTTAGGTGAGGGGTTAGTTCATCTTTAAGCTCGTGTAGGATGCAGCCTGGGACACTGTCCGGTCCCATTGATGCTGAGTTTGTGGCTTTGGAGAGGGCTGTTTTAACCTGAGTGTCTGTGATTTCAGGGACTCTACATTCTTCTGGCATGGTTATGGGTCCTTTTGAGGGTGAGATGGGGGTGAAGTTTGCGCTGAACCTGTCTGCCAGGATGTTAGCGATATCAGTCGGTTCAGTGTATTTTGTGCCATTCTGCACTAACTCCAAGCAGATCTGAGCATTGCCACTTAGATTCTTGACATAGCTAAAGAATGCCTTGTGGTTATCTTTGGAGTCCTTGGCAATTTTTCTTTCAAAGCTCGCCTTGGATGATTTTATGAGGGATCATAGTTTCTTGCTGATACTGATCAGGGATGTCTTCCCTTCTTGGGATTTTACTCTTTTCTGTACTAGTTTCCTCCTTCTATTGTATAGCTTGTTTATGGCAGGAGTCCACTAGACTGGGTTCCTTTTCTTGGAGGAGTGAGTCTTGGATTTGCTTGGGATGGCACGATCCATGCATTCTTGTAGCTGCCCATAGAATGCATTAGTAAAGGATTTTGCAGCTTGGACAGTGTTATCCTTCAGCATGGGGGCTTTGAAACTTTCCACCTCGATCTTAAGTAATGTGAAGTTTGCTTTTGCAAAATTTTTCATGGTGGCTTTCTTGTCCATTGCAGAGGGCAGAATATGGATATCCAAAGTGATTTGTTTATGGTCAGATCTAACAAGCAAGGGGTTGACCTCTGGTGTGGAACACCAGTTGCCCATGTTGGTGATGACCAGATCCAATATGTTGTCACCTCTGGTGGGAGTGTTGACCAGTTGAACCAGTGTGTTTGAGTTTATAAATTCTAGGAAAAGTTGGGCAAGGGAGTTAGTACTTGAGTAGTTCTCCCAGTTAATGTTTGGGTAATTGAAATCACCAAATATTAGGGTGTTTGGTAGAAACTTTGTTTCCCAGTGTTTCCAGAAATGCGGAATGGGTGTCCTGGGACATAGTGGGTGATCTGTAGCAAGCTACAGTTTGAATTGCCATTTTGCCCATTGTTAGTTGCATGTGGATGATCTCTGATGCATCGTGCTGTGCCACTAACCTGGAGGTGTGGGTATCCTTGATGAATATGGATACACCCCCGCCTTTTGTATTTCGGTTTGGGTTCTGTGGCCAAAATGTATGGTATGAGTTGTAATCTGGTAGCGCTGGTGTGCTCTCTGGAGCCTTGAACCAGGTTTCTGTTACTGCACATATATCAATTTTATCCATACTGAGGAGTGCCTTGAGTGCATGCATTTTGAGGTTTAGACTTCTGGCATTGAGTAGCATTACCCTCAGTTTTTTGTTACTTCTGCTATTTACGGCGGTGGGTTTGTCTTTTAAGCCTTGTCTAACAAAGGCACTATGGGGGTGGCAAGAGCCTTAGCAAGTATTCTAAAGCCTAAGGGTGACAGGTGCAAGCCATCTCTAGTGAAGCAGCGTGGCTTGTCGAGCATGCCATCCCAGGTGGACAGACACTGGATCCCTTTTGAATGACACCAGAAACTTAGCCAATTGTTGAAATCGAGAATTTTTTATTTATACCGTGGTATCATTCTTGTTGAGGGCAGGATGCTGCTCACAGTCAGGGTCATACCGGCCTGGGCTTCATGATCAGAGAGCTCTTCCATCTCTCTTTTCATGTAGTCCAGGAAGGTACGGCTCAGGTCATTCACACCAACATAGACAATGACAGAGTCATATTTGCACTTGTTGCAGAGATATACATATACATATATATATATATATATATATATATATATATATATATACATATATATATGTGTGTGTGTGTGTGTGTTTGTGTCTGTGTGTGTGTGTGTGTGTGTGTGTGTGTGTGTGTGTGTGTGTGTGTGTGTGTGTGTGTGTGTGTGTGTGTGTGCACGTAGATATACACAGATATAATGCTATGATTGAAAACAGCACACAAGAATGACATATGTTCACAGGCTATGCCAATGGAAGTGAGGAGCCCAAGCAAGAAACATGATACACGTAGCATGACCTTCCAACCCCCCAGCCGGACACGGGAAACATACACACAAACAATGTAAAGAGTCCACTGTGCCTTAGAACACAGGCAGGATACAACTGGGGGTGAACACAGTGCACACATGAATTCTAATCTTGGAACACAGACTGGAACGTCCCTTGCGGGACACCCCAAAAACTGCCAAGACCAAAAGAAGGTGATAGACCGGCCAATCTGGCTGGGGTGTATACATACTCGGAATACAAGGGTAGGAAGCCCTTATGACCCATGGGCCGAGACAATTGTATGAAATGGGTCCCATGAAGTGGAGTGTGTGCAGCGTGTATTGGTGTGTCCAGAACAGACCAGGTCCCAGATTAAGGATGGGCGCTGTTGAGGAGGTACAGGTATGGGAACTATGGGTAGCTAGTTATGGGTCTAGTTGTGCAGGTGTTGGCTGATGTTGGTCTATATGGACAGCCCTAGGGATGTAAGCAAATGTGTTCATTGGGCAGAGGCGTCACCCAACGAGCAGCCACACACACTACGAGTCCCACTGCAGCAAAGTCTAATCTATATGGCAAGGAACGGAATAACCAGATGTAGATGTATATATGTAGGGGTATGGGTGTGTGTATATCTACCCATAGTGACATAGAGATAAGCCTCTCCCTCTCCGTAGTACAAATGTATACATACAGAGACAGAATACAGATACATACCCCCATATAAATATATACATATGCAGACACCCATAGACCCATATGTTGTGAGATATATATATATATATATATATATATATATATATATATATATATATATATATATATATATATACATATACATATAAATACAGCAAAATATAAATATACATGTATGCATACATCTACAGATATATCTATATAGTAATGAAAATAGATATATTTATATGTGACTGTAAGTATACCCATGTATATAGCTAGGATATGTTACAGCAGTTACGAGTAACATATGTTCAGAGGCCATGCATATGGGGGTGAGGGGTCTAATAAGCAAACGTGTAACGTGTAGCATCAACCCCCCACCCCCTAGCTAGTCCAGTGTGACATACAGACATACAATAAAGGTAAACACACCACTGCTTCCCAGACCACTGGCAGGATACTACCAGTGGGAGAGACCTGCCAGGTCTAATCTTGAAACATAGACATTGATGTCCCTTGTGGGACACCAAAAATGAATGAGCGGAGGCAGTCCTGGTAATGACTTATCAAACCAGCCTGTAGATGTACACATAACAGAATGTTGTGCAAGCCTGATAACCCATGGGTCGACACAACATATGAAGTGTCCTGACACCGGGAGAGTGGGCAGTGTGTAGCGGTGTGTTTAATCCCCACCTGCACCCACAGTAAGGATGAGTGAAGTAGAGGAGTGGAAGGTGGGGGATCTATGGGTATGCAATTATGGGCCTAGGCATGCAGGTTTTGACTGGCGCAGTCATATTAGGACTGCCCCGGGGATGTAAGTAATATTCCAAAATGGGCATAGCTGATGCCCATATCTCTCAACACCTAAGAGCACATCCACTGGACAGGACATAAACCATTGGGGGATCAAATAGGGACTATACCTCTGAAATGTCCCCGATTTCCAGGGTCGTCCCAGATTTTGACTTGGTTTCTAACTCTGCCCCACTTAATCCATGCTAAAATTAGTGACATTTGGAGGAGGGGTGGTGAATTAAACGTAATGAATAACGACAACAATTAAGAGTTATAAACATCATTTACCTCAGACAATGTGTATGTATTCATATGCTCTGAGTCTGTCAATGTGTCAGGTTAATAGCACCAATAATTTAAATGTGTCCCTGATGTTGTTATGCCGTGTCTCTGATTCAGTTTGTATATTTCCTCAATCGTATGAGAGGTCTGATAGGGACAGAAAGCACATATTCCACTGACAACCTTAGGAAGATGATAGAATATTAGGTATACAGAAGTATGACTCGGCTGAAGGATGTGGGTTCCAAAACCCAATTACTTGTATGTATTGAGAGTGTCAGTTCCCATGTATTAGTCAGACGGGTGCAGATTGTAAGAGGAACACACCAATAATATGAATCAAACTCTGGACAGGCCGCGGATTCTGTACAGTCGAACGGCATGCTGTCGCCTAATGGGCAGCCATTCCTGATACTGTAGGCATGTAATCCGATGTAATAGGCATCACAAGGTAATAACGTAGTCCTCACTCCCACACAGGGGCATGAGTGTCAGATGCAAACACTATGTGCAGTGCATTTGCAAGTGCGGGAGCAAGAAGGTGTAAGCCTGTTTGACCGCCAGTATGCGAGTATTACACTGGTAAAGCAATGTATAGGCTAATTGAGTGTAAGAAACTGTAACCAGAAGTTAGCATTGCTTAGCACTGCGCAAACCCATGCACACCCACTCACAACTGCTTTAATGTGCCTTAATCACACCATATCCAATGGCCATGTTCTGCCCAGCAACAAAATAAATGGCCTCTGCAAGGATCGAAACCAGGACCCTGCACACACAGCTGTTGTTATTTACCACTAAGCCATGGCAGATATACAGACATCAGACCTTATCACAAACAGATCATCCAGCACAGTCATTCAACAGTATAGAAAATGTGTTCAGATCATGTAGATGTATGTGTGAGTGTTTATTTACAGCATATAGATACATACATATATATGGATATATCAGGAACATCCCATGTGACAACAAAGCATTACAAATGAATGAAAAGGGAAACACCAGCAATGCCTGTATTAGTAGTGGTGTCATCCTATGTGATATCAAGTCTACCTGAGACAGACATGTGTCAGTCATACATGCAAACATTTCTACATTGGCCATATACATCACTCTGTGCATGTTATTTACATTAACACAGCAGTTCCTGTCCAATCATTATGTGAGAACAGTACTCTTGCAAGGGGCTGTGTGTGACATCATCATCATGATAAAGGTAAATAGGGTAACCATAGAGGGACTAGTAGTGTTGTGTGTACAATGGTGTCATCCACATCACATGTACCTGGAACATTTAGGAGTCATGTGCATACTAGGATCGTGCACCTGAGAGACAGGGGTGAGGACAACTGGAGTATGTTGTGATGCATATTAAAAGGGTTACATGTGTCCAGTGGACACGTGTGTGAAATGGACAGCTATGTATGGGGCAAATGTTCTAGGAACCAATTGGCCTTTTGTTTCCATAGGGTGAGAGTGGAATGTGGGGGAAGGAGAGTAGGTATGCTCGTGCAGGATAGGTAGGGAAGGATGGCAGACAAGACAGCATACAGGGTCGGTATATGACACATGTGGGGGGATACACCTCGGATGGGGGAGGTGTTCAGCATTCACAAACCCACGAGCCCCCAGATGGAAATAGTGGGAAGGAGGTTCCCAGCCATGGGCAGCCACCACTGCATCAAAACAGCTGCAAAGGTGGCAGTGCTGGGGTTGTCTTGGAGGGGCAACCTCACCCTGTAAATGTGACAATCTGCCCTTGAGCTGGTGGATCTGGCCTCGAAACCTATTATTGAGCCCCTACGCATCATGTCCGGGACTGTACAACAGCGGACGTGTCCCTCAGTGGTGGTACCACCAGAAGGCTGTGCAGAGCCATCAGAGGTGGAGGTCCCAGGCTGGGCCCCAGATGTGAAGGTGCCCGGTGCCATAGCCAGCTGAAGTGCGACAGGAGGTTCTGCCGGGACCTACAAACCCATACAGCCTAGGGTGTTGCAGTTTAAACACAGATATGGCTTAGTAATCGTCAACAGCATTCAGGATTACTTACAACAGCATGCATAGATATGACCATCAACCCAACACAACAGATGGTATACATTTGCAGAGAGAGCACAACACATGCATATATACTGCATGACATCTGTACAACATGTAGAAGACTTGTGACTGCAGCTATGAACAGTGGCCCATTATTGGCATGTCACTGAGAACCCCAGACAGTGTCTGTCATACCACTGTTTCATGGGACATATGTCCAGTCAGGGATGAAATGGCAGTAACACATCACTATCACCATGTACTGGCTGCAATCCTAACACTATGCTCCTGCTGTTCACAGATGTGTGTTCAGTGAGTAACACAGGAAACAAATGGTTCCACACATTGACCAGTCCACAGATGGCCCTACAGATGGGGGTCCCTCACAAACAGATCACTGTCTTGTCAGTTTTAAAACATGCAGAATAGCCATTACCACACACACCTTGTTAAACAGGCAGTTGTCTCAATGAAGCATAGCTACACTTAAATGCTGTAGTCATGTCTGGCAAATCACCCTCCTGTCTTTAGGCTATTTCCCATTGTATATGTTGTTTGAGGAACATCCAGATATCATCTGTGATGCCGTTTACCAAACACCAGATCCAGGTACCACTCACAGCGACTGTCATGGGCAAACACCAACATGATGTTCCTAGATATTGTACTGTGTTTTTCATGCGAATGGCTATGGGAACATCATCACAGCTGTTCCACATGCAATCAGCTAGAGGACTGCAATAGGTGCAGAGGCCATCACCCGAACATGACCATCACTTACAATACACAAGCTACTGCTGAGCAGGTGTACACCTCCACATACACCAGAGAGTGTGTGGGAGGGACAGACAGAGGCAAAGTACATCAGAGAAGGGCTTGGAGATTAAACCCTAAGCATTGTCTATCCTACACCTACAAGTACAGGGGTTCAAACCCCTAACTGACTATTCAATACTATTACAAGTGCATGAAGTTACTCCATGTGCCACAAAGCTGACATGTTGGTGTGCTATAAGAACATATACGTGCATTGGTGTGTGACATCTATAACAGAGATATAGTAGACATACATTAGGTGTAGCACACATGGCTGTCCACATGAACTGATGTCATTGTCAACACAACCATACTCTCTAATGGACTCACATTGACAATCTTTACCAGGCCCATAAATACACTCCCAAACTACTTAGTTTGCCACACTGTAGTAAGGGGATATCCAGAGGTTCTATGAGCTAAGGCATGTGAACGTATGCCAATGGGAGTTATACTGGGAGTGACTGTGGTTGGGAGCATCATACCCCACATGCAGACATAAGGTTCCAGTACTGACATGCATGTGTGCATTGCTTCATGGGTGTGTAGTGGTTGGCTGTGCAAGATGACTGTGCAAGGCTGAGTGAGGGGTAATCCTTGGCATCTTGCCACCCGACAATGGTGTGCAGTGTGGCACAGGGGTGTAGTGTCTGCAATGTCCCACACAGATGAGTATTGTATGAATTGTCCAGATATCCTGATTACTATTGTGTATGGCCATAGCTTTGCAATGCATGCCATGTCTGTGTTTGATAGTCCTTGACATGGACATTGCCTGGGATGTGCATGTCTCACAATAATGCACAGTGACATGTACAGGTGTACCTGGTTTGGCTGCCACATGTTGTACCTGGGATGTGCATGTCTCACAATAATGCACAGTGACATGTACAGGTGTACCTGGTTTGGCTGCCACATGTTGTATACACAGACTGTTATCCTCTGATATGCCAATACTGGTCGGCTGTGGCAGAACCCGCTTATAGTCAACAGGTTGACCCTGCACTTGAATTAATAGCAATATACAGGTATTCCCTGGTGTCAGTGGCATTGGTCCATACAGGGCACATGTGTAAGGCATTGCATGGCCTCTGTGGTACACATTTGATGGCACCACATATGTTGCAGGCATCCAGTGGGGAACATAGTGAAGGCACATTGTCCACAATTATATGCCTATTGTACTGCTGTACAGGGTGTCATCCCCTCGGCAGCCCACTGCAATCACACCATGCCTACTATCTGTCATCAATGTGCAGGGTACTAGCAACATAGCTGGATATTCTAGGCAAGGGTGTTTGTGTATGACACATGGGTTCAGGATGTATTCCGGGTAATAGTAGGGTTGCATACTTTGTTCATCAGGCCTTTTGCCAGATGTAGGGGTATGGCTTGCCAACACAGTCCCTTGGCTGACATTTGTACTCTTGTGAGGTGGACATTGTGACATATAAGATGGACACCATATAGGAAAACTACAAAATCCACTCCCCAACATGTCCAGTGGTTAGACACTCACAGCCACCTCCACACAGGCTCTGACAGTCAACACACAAACACACCTGCCATGTCCTGGAATAGAACCCCTACCTAAATAGTGTATCACACTACAGCAATACGCAGTTACAGCAAAAGGTGACCAAAGGTGGTCATGTGAATGTAAAGAGTGTGCATACTCTAAAAAGCATTGCCCCTGTCTCAGGCAGACAGAGAGACACACACACACACATAGTTGGCATTTCTTGGAATAGAATCCCTACCTAACTAGGTTATCACACTACAGAAATATGCAGTTACAACACGCGCTACAGAGAATACTGGGTTACAGCGGTCCCAGAGGTGTATTCCTAGGTGGGTGACATCAGCAGGATTGCTAAGGAAGGGCATTCCAAGTGTACCGCAGGTTGTACATGTCTGTTACCTGCGTGTACCCGCTGCTTACTGTCACAAAAACACAATTACACCTGCTTAAAAGTGTCTTATGCAGTCCTAATTGACAGTATCAACAAGGCTTGCAGGTCTCAAATCCTGGACCATGCACACTGAGGTCACTAGATGTACCATTAAGCCATCTGGGTTGTATACATGTTGTATGGAGTCTATAATGCACATTCTGCTACAGGTATTCCAGAGTACTGAAAACAAATGGGACAGTCCCTTTGTGTACATATGCACAGTACCCTTGAATGTACTGTACTCTGTGAAACAACAAAGACAAGTATACATCTGTACAACTGTCATAACTATATATAGATATGGGGAAGACAAGAACTGTACATTACAAGTTATACCAGACACACACAGACAGAGAGACACACACAGACAGACACAGACACACACAGACAGACAGACACACACACACAGAAAGACACAGACACACACACACAGACACACACAGACAGAGACACACACACACAGACACACACCCTACATGCAGGTGATATGGCAGATGGCATTCAGCTTAGACAATTATAATTTCAGCTTAGGCAATTATAGTGGTAGTTATCATACATTCCTGAGTTGCACACAACAGCATGCATGTGGTATAGCAGACAGCATGCAACTTACATAATTATAGTGGTGGTTAGCATACATACCTGTATTGCACCATTTGTGTTAGTAGCCTATGCCCCATACCTGCAACACAATGCATGCACTTTTCACTGTTGCACTGCACTGCCATGGTGTGTGTAACATACACCACATGTTAACAGACCATTGCTGACCTTTGTACATCTGCCACTGATGCTTAGTGTTGGCCACCGCCCCTATGTGTGAGAACATGAGCAGTAGGGTATGTCAACTGCATGCTATGTTTGCCTGAGCCCTAGCTTGCATATCTCCACCAAAGCAGTGCATGTCTATTTAACATTATTCCACCTACCTTTGAGATGAGTGTAGACATTGTGCATGTGGCTGTACATACATGTTCGACATGGCTGTCCCTACTTTGCAATGGTGCCGCAGACCAGCACAGGTTTACAGTACTGCTGTGTGGTGTATGACCTTGCCAATCACATGCAGTATGACATGTCTTCTGCTGACGTGTTGAATGACATGCATACATGTGTAACACAATGGTGTCCTTTCCAATCTACAGTACGGTAATGGTGTCCCAATGCAGGGATGTGTTATACTAACATGGGCCTTCAGCTGATGCAATGTTGTCTGTCCACCCTACAAATATGCAGGGACATACTGCACATTGAACGGATGTGCATAGCCGTTGCAGGGCATCATGTGGCTTCACAATTGCTATACAGTGTGAGCTACTGACACAGTTCATAGCCATGACTATGTTCACATACAATACATGTCTAATGTGGAATTTGACCCACATCACTGAGGTGTATATACAATAAACCCTAATGTGGAATGTGTGACACAGGTCACAGAAGGGTATACGGATGACACCCCTGCACATCTGCAACCATATTACTGATACCTGGCAACTATGTCCATACATGGCTAACTTACAAGTACTCTATATCCCACATGCCATCTGTGTACCTCACACACATGAGGAACAGGCATGACAGTGATGTCTGACACCAGCAAGGTGAATGCACTGTATCTGTGGCTTGATGTGGATGCATGTGTATGTTGTGCAACACATGTATGTATTTGGATACTGTATAGGTGAATGCTTCAATGTCGTGACACGCTCCAGATGTTCAAGACATGTTATGTGGTGGTTTCATCTTATGCCTACACAAGCTGTGCATAGGCCTGTTTGATGTTTAGTGTTTCACATCTGCAATATCAGCATTACACAAAGGCCATAGTTGTATTGTGTTGAGCAAATGTACAACAGGGTGTACATACATGTACATTACTTCTATTGTGTGTTTTGCTTCATGTCTCTGGCCATGCTCCATGGCCATGTGTACACTTGTTCAGTCCAATGATTGTGATGGCCATCTTATTTCACATGTCAGTGTTACCCATATGACATACACCCATAGATGTCATATGCTCCACTGAGGACAGGGTTATGCAGACAAAGGGTGGTATGTATGGGATGTGAGACATATTTTGCAGGATAGTTAAGCAGTGTTGCAGTCAGCCCACTACATGTCATGGAGATGTCTGATAGCACATGACATTGTGTGAGATTCATAGCAAGGGTATACTCCACAAGGCTGTATCTTGTGAGCTGGGCATACTCCAGCTCCAGCACATTTAGTGTGTGTGCACACATATGCTCTCTGTACAGTACTGTTCATATTACCAACATGTGTAATGCTGATATGTAGTACCTGTCCCTACAGTGGAACACACCTCCACCATTGTATTCACTGTTGTCCACACATTTTGCAATGACACTTTGGAAGGTTTAGTGCAGGTGTTTCATATAGTCTTCAATTGTTTCACATAGATAAATAGTGTGATGCATTGCAGGTATGACCAGTGTCCATTACCAGGACCACCATACATTATGTGAACATGTGTTATGGCAGATAGCATGTAATTAATATGTTCCATGCATTATCAAGCCTATTAAATAATAACAAAGTCACCTGACACAGGCTGCTGTCGCTGCAAAATGCCAGAGGTACCTAAACAGGAGTGTCAAAGCAGAAATATCATTATCCACACCTGTGTGGTAGCTACATGGTGCAATGTCTATGTTAGCACATAAGCCAATACAATACACTATACTATGGAGTATGCACATCTGTGCATACATAGAGGAAACAGAGGAGCAGACTATAGTATGTGGCATGTGTGCATACAAGTCTTGTATATGATGTTACCTTACATATTGTACAGTAACACATGTAACTATGTGATGTATAGCCGAGTTTTATGTGCAGTAGTGGTGTACCAGGCAACTCCAGGCTCAGTGGTTGAGAGATACGCACCTCCACAATACCAGCTAAAGCTTGTGGAAGGAGATCTGCAGATGTCCCCAGGTTGGCCAGTAGCACCTCTGTACGTGAGAGTGGGGGCTGGGTGAGTGCCCCCCCCCACCTGTTGCACCTTGTTCCTTGGTGATTGCATTAGCATGCTGTTTTGGGTGGGTGATCTGTAGCTAGCACTTGGATAACCTCGGCTGCATTATGCTGAGCATAATCGTTGGTGGACTCTCTATGACTGCATCCAGCTGACAGTCATCTGCAAACTTGGTAAGCCACACCGGCTATCCACCTTTGGCTGGACTTCAGAGGAATAGTTTTGAAACAGTTGAGAGCCCAGCTCATATCCTTGTGGTATTCCACTTGTAAGTGGTCTAGTGGTGAAGGTGCAGTCCCCAACTTTAACAATGTGTGTTCTGTCGGTGAGCCAGTTGGCTATTCATCTACTAATGTATGGGTTAATCCCCAGATGGGCGATTTTCTCTATCATGTGAGAATGGGTGATAGTGTCAAAGACCTTGGATAACTCAAAACAGGTGGTATGTCCTATTATCTCTCATTTGGGTCTTTGGGGTCAGTATCAAAGAAGTCCACCAAGTTTAATGAGCAATCTTCCCTTGACAAAACCACAATGGGTCGAGTCAAGTCTGTTGAAGGTCACCTATTCATTTATTTATTTATTTTTTTATTTTATTTTACATTTGTTTTAGGGTTTAAGCAGGGGGTCAACCTGCCCTGCTCCCCCCATGTGGGGGGGGCTGCACCCCTCCACACACCCTGCTACTTAAATATACCAACTCCGAGATCGCACTTCAGTGAACTACAGTGCGGAATTGGCAAATTTCCCATTCCCTATACTGTAGCGTGATCTTGGGAGTTGGTATTTTAAAGTAGGAGGGGTGTGGGGGGTGCAGGGTGCTTGCCCCCACTGCTTAAACCCTTTATTTTTTTTTTGACTTGTGAATTTTTTTTTAATTTTTATAAAAAGTCAACCACTTAACTGTTCGATCTCTAAATGTCGACCTTTAGAGAGTCGAACATTTAAGCAGTCGTGCATGTAATATAATATAGACCCTATATATATATACATATATATATGTATATATATATATATATATATATATATATATATATATATATATATATATCTATATATGTATATATATATATATATATATATATATATATATATATTAACACATGGAAAGAAGACATTCTTCATTATGTCATAAGCAAAGTAAGTGCTGTAGCATGGAGTTCATATATAGAGCCTTGTTTACCATGGTATCCTGCTAGAAATAATGTCTATATTCTATAATTGGTAGGTAGAAAATGGTATATGAATCACACGAAGGATTCTAGTTTTTGGTCTAGAGAGATAAAGGGATAGGAGTAAAAAAAACAGTAAATGACCGTGACCTGGAATTTAAAATAATAAAGCAGAGTTAGGGTTAGCTTCACAGAAATAGATTAAGAGAGAGTAAGGTCTGATGCAGAATGACTAAGTTAACCTGGAATGTTACATGTACAGAAACATATATTAGCTACGTAAGCTTTTAGTACCTTTTTGAAATGGGCAGTGTTAGTAATTGATCTCGTAGAGTGGGAGAGTGAGTTCCACGTTATGGATATGTAGTTAGGAAAACTCACCAGCAGAATTCTTAGATTTGCTTACATTTAATAGAGATTTGTTAGTGGACTGTAGTACTCTGTTATTGGAGTAATGTTCTATTATGTTTTGGAGAACTGTTTTATTTTTTTTCTTTCTGGCTAGTGAAGCAATTTATGAATAGTTATTAGCTAATTAGCTAATTATATTTTAGTAGATGTGGGAGTTCCAGCCAGGAAATTTGTTTCAGGACTTGATAATGGTGTGTATGGTATGAAGACTTTGTGGTAAATTTTGCTCTTTTATTATAACAGGCTTCCAACTTACCAAGTTCCATATTCTTCAGATTAGTGAGTATGGGTGATGCATAGACAAGAGTAGACAGAAGGTGTGTTCTTGCTATGGCTATCCTAGTATTGTTGGTTAAAAACTGCTTACGTCTATAGAGTATACCTAATTTTATGTGAATTTTTATAGTTTGTGATATGTGTATATCATACTTCAAGTTGTTGTCGATCATAACACGTAAGAGTTTTGTAGAAGAAACAGGTGTAATCATTGTATTGTATTTAGCTTTAATGAAGAAGGAGAAAGAAACATCATTGGTTCTATCGGGATAGATCATAAGTTTAGTTTTATTAGGGATGAGTATAAGTTCAGATTTGGAGAGCCAGGATTCAATTTCAGGGAAGGAGTTTTGGGTTATATTTTGGAGTTCTTGTAAAGAGGAGGCAGCACATATAAGGGTAGAATTGTCAGTATATTGAACTAGGGAGGCATGAGTAGTAGCTGTATTAAAATTATTAGTGAAGAGCATAAAAATAAGTGGACTAAGAATAGAACCTTTGGGTACCCCAATGTAACAGGTAGTAGAGCGGATATGACTTGTTCCCATTTTCCTGCCTTTTGGCATCCTGATAGCTTCTGAACCAAGAAACAGAACAGGTTAGAGACTACTGTCAGTAGTTTTAGGTAGGAGACAGTGTCAAAAGCTTTTGATAGATCAAGAAAGATGGTTGACACTATTTTTCCATCATTCCTATATTCATTAACAGTGTTGGTGAAGCTAAGAAGGGTAGTTGTATGCTATGATTAGGCCTAAATCCATGTTATGATGTAGCTAATAGGTTCTTGGTAGAGAGGAATTTCAAAAGCTGGGTATGTATGCACTTTTCCAGAACTCTAGATAGTGGGGATAAAATGGCAATAGACCTATACTTCAATAGCTCTGTAGAATTGCCACCTTTATGTAATGGAAATATGTATGAAATTTTCTAGAGATATGGAATTTGCTGTTCTCTGATAGAGTGATTATTAAGTATTGGGACTGGATACACAATAGCTTCAGCAGCTAGCTTTAATAATAAAGCTGGTAGATTATCAGTTGTTGTAGTTGTTGATTTAAGCTTTCTGAGAATGTTTTTTTTATGGTACTTGGTTAGGACTGGCTGGAATGAAAAGGTATTCTCATTGTTGTCTGTTATTTTGTGTGTTGTTTTTGGGGAGTAGTTTCTTTTGGTGAGTGTTACTAGTTAAAGGTGTGCCCCGGGATTCAAGAAGCACGTGCAAGGAAGATTTTAGCCTTGCACTGAGGGTCCTCACTACAGATGGCACAGCAGCACCATATGAATATGTATGAGGGCACGCCGCCGCACCCTCGACATGCACAGGAAATGTGTGCGAGTGCAGGGGGCATGTGCAAGTGCTCTACAGAGGCATAAACATGCCCAACACTTGCAAAACCTACTATGCCTACTAGTAGAGCCCACACCTAATAGTAAGTCAGTAAGTCAGTGTCCATGGACACCAAAATATATGCCAAGCATACAAGAGTGTCCACAAACAGTGAAATAAAATTGAAGTAGTAAACACACAAGCACGCAGTGGAATGTAGAGCCCTGTCCCTATAACTGTCACAAACAGATTCTCTGTCCCCGTGTCCCTATTATACATTCAAATTGCAGCAATAGCGAAGGTGTAAGCAAAGCACAGTGTGTCTGTGCGTCGTTGCCCTCCGCTGAGCATAGCTTACACATCATATTCATTCAAATAGAAAAAAACATGCGGAATCAATGTAAATACCAATAGTGTAGTGTTTAGAGAATCTGCCTATCAAACAGGCAGTCACGGTTCAAGCCTAACAATAGCACATATAATTTTGAATGTGGAATGAATGTCGTTTTGCCCTAAAACCGACATAAGAGTATAGCATGAGAAATTCAACTTAAATATAATTCAAGTAAAGTGGCACTGTCATAATGAATAAGATACTAGTAAGCAGGTGTAAGCACAACTGAGCAGCAGTAAACACATATAAGTACCAGTAAGCAAGTCTGAGTGCACTTGCGTGGGTCTAAGCAGTGCCCAGCTAGGAAATGTATATAAGTATATACAGATATATATATATATATATATATATATATGTATATATATATATATATATATATATATATATATATATATATATATATATATATATATTTATGCATATATGTGTATATATATATATATATATATATATATATATATATATATATGTAGATATATATATATATATATATATATATATATATATATATATATATATATATATATATATATATATATATATATATATATATATATATATATATATATATATATATATATGTATATATGCATATATATATATATATACATACACACACACACACACACACACACACACACATATATATATATATATATATATGAAGAAAGAATGATGTAACAGAAAAGCATACAAAAGGAATGAGAAGGGAGTCAACAGCAACCCAAGTATTATATAGTGCTGTCAGCGTATGTCATATCCAGCTGGGCAGGAGTGAGCAAAGCACTGCTACTCACACCACAGACAGGATATTATCAGTGGGAGTAATATTGTTGATTTGCTAAGTCTACTTTACACACAGAGGTTAGTCCCTGGTGGGACTACCCAAAAATTGATAGACCATCTGGCCTTCCGACCATTACACAAGCAAGGGCAGGTATGTTCAAGGACTAAATGGTGGGAGATCCTGAGAATACATGGGTTGGGATGACATACGTGTAGTGTCCCTAATGCTCTAGAGAGGGCAATGTGTAGAGGTTTGTCATGACTGTGATAACAAGTGGACAATAGATGGTATGTGTGTATTTTGAACAAGGGTGGGGTGGAGGAACTATGGGCATGAAATTATGGAGCTAGGAGTGCCAGGCTTGGAGGGGCTGGTTCTGACTGGACTGCCTCATGGAGGTCAGTGTGTTCGTTATAAGTATATATGCATACACACATGCAGACATCAATATGTAGAAGTACATTCTCTGTAACACATACATTCCATTTGCAGACATAAATAACATGAATGTGCCCTTACAAACCTCATCAGTAGATAGAATAATAGGTTGTGCAGAAGAGGGATGGAACGTAACTGCTAAAACGCAGAAGTGTGTACAATGTCCTAAGTCTGTGCTGTGCTGTAAATAATAAAATGTGAGGACTTTCCCACACATGGAATCATTCCTGTGATCTGCCTGCTACGGCAATGCCAATTACTAAACCAGTCTATTTGTAAAAGAAATACGCCAAACACGTACATAATTAGGCTGGCATGTGTAACGTGTATCTTACCACATAGTCATACATATTAAATTATTGTAGTGTCATGTTATTGGAAGTAAGGATGTAATGAAGTAGAGCCTAATCTTGACATAAACACATGCATGTCCCATGTGGGACAAACCAAAAATTGTGAATAGTATTATTTTGGTCGCTCACGTCACCAGTGTTTGTAGACTAAATGTTTGGGAGTTCTGAGGATACGTGGAGTGAGTCAACTGATGTGATGGGTCTATAGAAGTAGAGAATGGCCAATGTGTAGTGGTGTGGATACACCGCAAATCTGACTAGAGAATGGATGACAGCATATTAGGGAGGTGTTGGGGTGTGTGTTTGGGGAACCAGGAGCCATGGGTATATGGGTATACCTGCAAATGAAGCAGCACAGCAATAGTGTATTGGTTACAGCAATGCCCTAATGAACAGACATTCCCGTACATAATCCCACTGTATCACATACCATTTACCATCAGTAATCCGTACATGAACATATTGTGACATTTGTCCACTGTATAACCTGCAAATTATCAATTAAAAATTAACTGGAGTGAAGTGTCAGTGTCATAATGAATAAGGCACTAGTAAGCAGGTCAAGCATATATAAACACCAGTAAGCATGTGTAAGTGTGTTTGCGTGGGGTATGTATTGCTTTACAGACACACACACACACATATATATAGCTCTCTCTCTCTCTCTCTATATATATATATATATATATATATATATTTATATATATATATATATATATATATATATATATATATATATATATATATATATATAGATATATATATACATATTTATATAGGTTCATAGGTTTATAAGTGGGTACTAGTCTATCTGCCCGAAGGCATTTATAAGCCTGGCCAGAATGTGTTGGCTTTTGCCACCCCATTAGATTAGTTCCCTGTGCCTCTGTCCAGCAGAGCCACTGAAGTGATCCCCGAGGTAAACTTTCTGTTTCCCATCCACTCGTCAAGGTTTCTTTTTAAGAGTGTTATCGAGTAGCTCTGCGTAATGTAGTTTGGGATCTTGTTCCAAAGCATGGGAAGTCTCCGGGACAGGAATCTATCCCTCCTGCATGTCCTATTTATTGCTGTGGTAAGGTTTAGATCCCTAAAGCGTGTGGCTCGAGTGGATAAGTTTTTCTTTAGGTGTAACATGTCCATCAATTCTGTGTTGGACATGGCTTTGTATGTCAGGCAGAGATCACCTCTGATTAGGCGGTATGCAACCGAGTTCAACTGGAGTTTCTTCAGTTGAGCTGCATAGGGCATCTGTTTGAGGCTACTGATCCTCTTGGTGAGGTATTTCTGTGGTCTTTCCAGCTGTTGCAGGTGGCTTGTAAGGTACATCCCAAATGGGGCATTGTACTCTAAGATGGGTCTGATGGTGATGAGTAGAGGGGCACAATGACCTCTTTTGATCTGGATGCAAACCCTTTTTTGATTAGGTGGGCCATGTAAAAGGATTTTCTAACCACTTTGGCAATGTGATTATCAAAGGTGAGATTACTATCTATTTGGGTCCCCAGATCCATTATTACATCTTCCATATTTAGGGGACTGCCACCTATGTGGTAGTTTGTGGGTACTTTGTTTTTTCCAAAGGGGATGACTATGCACTTTTTGGCATTTAGCTTGAGGCCATGATTTTGACACCAGGTATTCATCTCGGTGAGACCCTTTAGGAGGATGTCTGTGTCAGCCGGGGAGTCAATTATAGCCCCTAGTTTACCGTCATCTGTGAACTTGGCCAGCCATAGTCCTCCTGTGCTTGCCTGTACCTCTGAAAAGTATATGCCAAACAGAAGGGGTCCTAGAACTGAGCCCTGGGGAACACCACTTGTAACCGGTTTAGAGACGGACCTAGCTCCCGCAACTGTCAGCATGTGGGTTCTGTCCGTGAGCCAGTTGGCAAACCATCTTGTCACGTAGGGGTTTATGTTCAGGCTGGTGAGCTTGTCTATAATACCAGAATGGGGAATGGTGTTGCACGCCTTAGCAAGGTGTAGGTAGGCTGTGTGTAACACCTTTCCCTCGTCTATAGACTTGGTAACTGTATCAAAGAAGTCCAACAGGTTAGGAGGCATGATCTGCCCTTATCAAAGCCAAACTCGGTAGGGTCCAGTGTTTGGAGTTTCCCAATGTTTCTGTTAATGAGTTCCATGATGATGCACTCCATAGCCTTGCAGACCAAGCTGTCAGGCTTATAAGGTGATAGTTCCCAGGGTCTGTTGTGGCTCCACCTTTGTAGAGCAGGATAACCATTGCTGTGCTCCACTCTATGGGTATGTAGCCTGTGGAGAGGCTGAGGCTGAACAGTGTGTTTAGGTGAGGGGTTAGTTCATCTTTAAGCTTGTGTAGGATGCAGCCTGGGACACTGTCCGGTCCCATTGATGCTGAGTTTGTGGCTTTGGAGAGGGCTGTTTTAACCTGAGTGACTTCTTATGGTATGGTTATGGGTCCTTTTGTGGGTGAGATGGGGGTGAAGTTTGCACTGAACCTGTCTGCTAGGATGTTTGTGATATCAGTCGGTTCAGTGTATTTTGTGCTATTCTGCACTAACTCCAAGCACATCTGAGCATTGCCACTTAGATTCTTGAAATAGCTAAAGAATGCCTTGTGGTTATCTTTGGAGTCCTTGGCAATTTTTCTTTCAAAGCTCACCTTGGATGATTTTATGAGGGATCGTAGTTTCTTGCTGATACTTATCAGGGATGTCTTCCCTTCTTGGGATTTTACTCTTTTCTGTACTAGTTTCCTCCTTCTATTGTATAGCTTGTTTATGGCAGGAGTCCACTAGACTGGGTTCCTTTTCTTGGAGGATTGAGTCTTGGTTTTGCTTGGGATGGCACGATCCATGCTTTCTTGTAGCTGCCCGTAGAATGCATTAGTAAAGGATTTTGCAGCATGCACAGTGTTATCCTTCAGCATGGGGGCTTTGAAACTTTTCACCTCGGTCTTAAGTAATGTGAAGTTTGCTTTTGCAAAATTTTTCATGGTGGCTTTCTTGTCCATTGCAAAGGGCAGAATATGGATATCCAAAGTGATTTGTTTATGGTCAGATCTAACCAGTGAGGGGTTGACCTCTGGTGTGGAACACCAGTCGGCCATGTTGGTGATGACCAGATCCAATATGTTGTCACCTCTGGTGGGAGTGTTGACCAGTTGAACCAGTGCATTTGAGTTTATAAATTCTAGGAAATGTTGGGCAAGGGAATTAGTACTTGAGTAGTTCTCCCAGTTAATGTTTGGGTAATTGAAATCACCCAATATTAGGGTGTTTGGTAGGAGCTTTGTTTCCCAGTGTTTCCAGAAATGCAGAATGGGGGGTCCTGCGACATAGTGGGTGATCTGTAGCAAGCTACAGTTTGAATTGCCATTTTGCCCATTGTTAGTTGCACGTGGATGTTCTCTGATGCATCGTGCTGTGCCACTAACCTGGAGGTGTGGGTATCCTTGATGAATATGGATACGCCCCCACCTTTTGTATTTCAGTTTGGGTTCTGTGGCCAAAATGTATGGTATGAGTTGTAATCTGGTAGTGCTGGTGTGCTCTCTGCAGCCTTGAACCAGGTTTCTGTTACTGCACATATATCGATTTTATCCATACTGAGGAGTGCCTTGAGTGCATGCATTTTGAGGTTTAGACTTGGCATTGAGTAGCATTACCCTCAGTTTTTTGTTGCTTCTGCTATTTACGGCGGTGGGTTTGTCTTTTAAGCATTGTCTAAAAAAAGCACTATGGGGGTGGCAAGAGCCTTAGCAAGTATTCTAAAGCCTAAGGGTGACAGGTGCAAGCCATCTCTAGTGAAGCAGCGTGGCTTGTCGAGCATGCCATCCCAGGAAGACAGACACTGGATCCCCTTTGAATTACACTAGAAACTTAGCCAATTGTTGAAATTGAGAAATTTTTATTGATACCGTGGTATCATTCTTGTTGAGGGCAGGATGCTGCTCACAGTCAGGGTCATACTGGCCTGGGCTACATGATCAGAGCGCTCTTCCATCTCTCTTTTCATGTAGTCCAGGAAGGTACGGCTCAGTTTATTCACACCAACATAGACAATGACAGAGTCATATTTGTACTTGTTGCAGATATATACATATATATATATATATGTATATATATATATATATATATATATATATATATATATATATATGTGTGTGTGTGTGTGTGTGTGTGTGTGTGTGTGTGTGCGCGCGCGCATAGATATACACAGATATACTGCTATGATTGAAAACAGCACACAAGAATGACATATGTTCACAGACTATGCCAATGGAAGTGAGGAGCCCAAGCAAGAAACATGAAGCACATAGCATGACCTTCCAACCCCCCAGCCGGACACAGGAAACATACACACAAACAATGTAAAGAGTCCACTGCGCCTTAGACCACAGGCAGGATACAACTGGGGGGGGGGGGTACACAGTGCACCCATGAATTCTAATCTTGGAAAACAGACTGGAACGTCCCTTGCAGGCCACCCCAAAAATTGCCAAGACCAAAAGAAGGTGATAGACGGCCACTCTGGCTAGGGTGTATACATACTCGGAATACAAGGGTAGGAAACCGTTATGACCCATGAGCCGAGACAATTGTATGAAATGGGTCCCATGAAGTGGAGACTGTGCAGCGTGTATTGGTGTGTCCAGAACAGACCAGGGCTCAGATTAAGGATGGGTGCTGTTGAGGAGGTGCAGGTGAGGGAACTATGGGTAGCTACTTATGGGTCTAGGTGTGCAGGTGTTGGCTGATGTGGATCTATATGGACAGCCCTAGGGATGTAAGCAAATGTGTTCATTGGGCAGAGGCGTCGCCCAATGAGCAGCCACACACACTACGTGTCCCACTGCAGCAAAGTCTAATCTATATGGCAAGGAACGGAATAACCAGATGTAGACGTATATATGTAGGGGTATGTGTGTGTGTATATCTACCCATAGTGACATAGAGATAAGCCTCTCCATCTCCATAGTACAAATGTATACATACAGAGACAGAATACAGATACATACCCACATATAAATATATACATATGCAGAAAACCATAGACCCATATGTTGTGAGATATATATATATATATATATATATATATATATATATATATATATATATATATATATATATATATATATATATATATATATATATATATATATATATATATATACATACATATACATATAAATACAGCAAAATATAAATATACATGTATGCATACATATACAGATATATCTGTATATAGTAATGTAAATATATATATTTATATGTGACTGTAAGTATACACATGTATATAGCTAGGTTATGTTACAGCAGTTACGAGTAACATATGTTCACAGGCAATGCATATGGGGGTGAGGGGTCCAATAAGCAAACGTGTAACGTGCAGCATCAATCCCCCACCCCATAGCTAGGCCGGTGTGATATACAGACACACAATAAAGGTAAACACACCACTGCTTCCCCTACCACTGGCAGGATACTACCAGTGGGAGAGACCTGCCAGGTCTAATCTTGAAACACAGACATTGATGTTCCTTGTGGGACACCAAAAATGAATGATTGGAGGCAGTCCTGGTAATGACTTATCAAACCAGCCTGTAGATGTACACATAGAATGTTGTGCAAGCCTGATAACCCATGGGTCGACACAACATACGAAGTGTCCTGACACCAGTAGAGTGGGCAGTGTGTAGTCGTGTGTTTATACCACACCTGCACCCACAGTAAGGATGAGTGTGGTAGAGCAGTGGAAGGTGGGGGATCTATGAGTATGCAATTATGGGCCTAGGCATGCAGGTTTTGTCTGGCGCAGTCGTATTAGGACCGCCCCTGGGATGTAAGTAATATTCCAAAATGGGCATAGCTGACGCCCATAACTCTCAACACCAAAGAGCACATCCACTGGACAGGACATAAACCATTGGGGGATCAAATAGGGCCTATACCTCTGAACTGTCCCCGATTTCCATGGACGTCCCAGATTTCGACTCGGTTTCTAACTCTGCCCCAGTTAATCTTTCCTAAAATTATTGACATTTGGAGAAGGGGTGGTGAATTAAACATAATGAATAATGACATCAATTAAGAGTTATAAACATCATTTATCTCAGACAATGTGTATGAATTCATATGCTCTGAGTCTGTCAATGTTTCAGGTTAATAGCACCAATAATTTAAATGTGACCCTGATGCTGTTATGCCGTGTCTCTGATTCAGTTTGTATATTTCCTCAGTCATATGAGAGGTCTGATAGGGACAGAAAGCACATATTCCATTGACAACATTAGGAAGATGATAGAATATTAGGTATACAGAAGTATGACTCGGCTGAAGGATGTGGGTTCCAAAACCCAATTACTTGTATGTAATGAGAGTGTCAGTTCCCATGTATTAGTCAGATGGGTGCAGATTGTAAGAGGAACACACCAATAATATGAATCAAACTCTGGACAGGCCGCGCATTCTGTACAGTCGATCGGCATCATACCTCTCAACCTGGAAACATCAAAAATCTGGACAAGGGCCATGAAAAATAGGTACAAATCTGTACGCTGATTAACATCAAATTTGCATACATAATTACGTAACCCCGCCCACTCCAATGGAATTGTGGGATACCAACTTTCGAACACAAACTGAAGAACAGACAACCAAAAAATGGCACCAGAGTCCCCCTGCAGCCATTCCAGTGTCGCATTACTTGGCTATTTCGCCTCATTTTCCATAAACACTAAAGTGTGCATACTGCTTTACTTCTGCAATGATTTGGATTTTAATTTTACATTTTGCAGCACATCAGTGCACAAACACTAACAGACATCTGATAAACAAAGCAATGCTGTCTCACAATGAAAATAGACTTGGCATTAAAACTTCTCTGCCCTTGAAACTCACATTCATTGAAATAACATTGAAACCTGCATCACATCCAAAGGCTAGGTAAAATGCATCTGGCAAGTGGTGGATAAAGATTAGTTTTCAAATCATTGGCCCCTTGCACACAAAACAAGAAACATACATGTGTTCTTTTCTTTGATACACTTTCCTGACTTTATTAAGTTATATTCCTTGTATAATACAGCACACTTGTTAGACAGAGCACATTTTAAATTTGTTTGAATGAACATTTTCCAGTAGCCTATACCGTAGGCAATGAAAGAAAATGCATGAACCAATAATTACAAAACTGACCAGTTCAGAACATTTCCATCATAAATTCTTAATAATATGCTTAATCATACCATTATACCACATACACACCTTACTGATCCAACACAGTACTATGCTACATGAGCCAGCTTATAAAGTATGACTTCTTACTAAAACAACAGAGCAAGAAACCTTAGACTACTTATAAATACCTTAAGAACCTTCTCTATACTGTTGTTCTTATAGAATACTTGAGATAACCTCTATCTGTGCTCTAAGGTAATGCCTGATCTGATTCTGAAAATGCACTACTGGGAGAACCAACAGCCCAATAAAGGTAGCACTAAAACAAAAAGTATTGATTTGGTTACTTTTCAATATATATCAACACTGATAACTATCACTGATGAAGTGACACCAGGCCCCATGTCCAAAATGAAAGATGGATT
>NC_056731.1:1434823423-1434867864 GCF_019279795.1 Protopterus annectens | reverse complement strand
TTAAAACCTATATGTGTATATATTAATCTCTACAAAAGCCTATTTATTTAGGTGTAATTCTAAAACATACTTTTAGACATACTTTTAACATTTTCATCTCTCCAAATTTTTTAAGCCTTAAAATGCATTTAATGGAAGACATTTCATTAATCCCCGGAAACTGATTGGCATTAGTGTTTAATTGCCATATGAGTTCCTTTCGTTCTAACTTTAATGGTTCATAACCTCCTCTAGAGTCCTCTGGTACTTGGTCAATAGCTTTAAATTTAAAATAATGTCCCTCATTAGCATTACAATGTCTAGCAAGCGCGTTCTCTAACTTTACCTTATTGATACTATATATGTGCTCATATATCCTTTCGTGCAACCTTCTATCAGTTTTACCAATATAGAAGGCTGCACACATAGTACATTTTGCCAGGTAAACTAGTTGTCGACTACTACAGTTAAACCTATTCCTTATTCTATAGGTATTGTTTCTAAGTGTAAAAGTGCAACCTTGCACTTATTACATTTAAACATTCCAATAGTAGTAAGTATATTACAACTTTTTAATTGTAAGATATCTTTGACGTTTAACCCTCTTCTATAAATTATCTTTGGTTTTTCAGGTAATAAGCCTCCAGTATAATTATCACTTACCAGTAAATGCCAATTCTTAAAAAGGATATTTTTGATATCTTGAGCATCAAGATTAAAACAAGTAATGAAACTACACGTATACGATAGCGTCACCTCACTTAGTGCCTCACTTTCTAGTTGATGGTCTCCTAAATAAAGCCTACCCAACAATGGTACATTATTATGTCCACATCTTTTATTTTTAACTTCAATTAGTATGTTCTGAATGAAGTCATAAGGGTACACCCTTTGCAGAAAGAATTTTTCTAGCAATTTACATTCCTCCAAAAAATCAGTGTCCCTTGTTATCATCCTTGCTGCCCTAACCAATTGGCCTTTGACAACGGCTTTTTTCTGGTGGGTAGGGTGACAGCTGGTATAATGTAGGAACATGTTTGAGTATGTCTCCTTCCTGTAGATTGTAGAAATGTAACTTCTAGTCTCATGTTCTTTTTTCAAATTAACATCCAAATAATCAATAGAGTCTTTACTATATTTGAATGTAAATTCTAAAAAGTCGGTACTACTGTTAAAAATCGCTATCAACTCATCAATCTCATCATAGGAGCCCTCGTACAACAAAAAAATGTCGTTGAGGAATCTAGTGTAAAATAGTAGCTTGTCATTAAACCTAACATTTTTCATTACCGTGTTCCTTTCCCAAAAAGCCATCACAAGATTAGCTATGCTACCGCCGCATAGTGACCCCATTGCCACACCAATCCTTTGGTGAAATATTTCTTTATTAAACAAAATAAAGTTATATGACTAAACTGTGTCTATCAATTCACCAATTAGTTGTATTTCACTATTGGGTGCTCCTAGTAACCTCAGCATTTCAGTAACCCATTCAATAGCTTTATCATGGGGAATGCATGAGTAGAGGTCTTTAACATCGATTGTGATGAAAATGCCAGAATCAGAAAAAGGCAACTCGTCAATAGCTTTCAAAAAGGACCACGAGTCCTTTGAAATTTGTTTTTCCATTTTAATATACTTCTGCAAAATTTTATCCACCACTTTTGAACATGCATACGTCATACTATTTCTACCATCTACCAAAGGTCTCATAGGTGGATTATGCAAATCTTTGTGGACCTTTGGTATGCCAAACAATACTGGAATTTTTATATTAGATTGCTGAAGATAGTTATACATGTCATTGTCTATTCTGTTCTCAATAAACAGTTCTTCATATAGCGATCTAATTCTAACGTATGCTAAATTCATTTCATTCCTTGATGATTTAACATAAGTATTCCCTTGCAGGATTAATGACATTTTTTCCTCGTAATCACTATTAAACATCAAAGCTAATCCCCCACCCTTATCAGGTTTCATAATACGTATGGGAGCTTGCTTTAACAAATTCAACAAGTCTCTTTCTTCCTTTGTAATATTATACCTGTATGTATGTTTTACTTCCTTTAAATTCCTCAAGTCCATTTCCATAATTTTTTCAAAAAGGGCAAGTGATGGGTGGAGCGGGGGGTTATAAACACTAGATACAAAAAAATCAGATTTTTCACTAAAATCACCTCCCATCATACATGACAAGTTGAGCTTCCTTATAAAAAGTTTCAAATCAATTAATGTATTAGCCATATTAAAAACAGTTGATGGCACAAAAGTGTAGCCCTTACTTAACAATTCTACTGTGTCTTCACAAATAGACAAGCTAGTATAATTAAAAATTTTAAAGTCAGCTTTAGAATTAGTAATGACAGAGCATTTGGAATAGTCAACCAATGAGTACGACGGAACAGGCACATCCGTTACCACCTCTTCCTCCTGTTCCTCATTACTCTCTTGTTCTGCTGCCTCGTCCCCGAGGCTTGCCCCTGAAAATTTTGATTCCTCACGTTTTTCCGCTCATTAGGCACCCCGTTGTTATTATTTTGACTACCAGAATCTCTGAAATCAGCATGGCCATGACTACCAGACTGTTGCGCCAGTCTCAGACTCCTCCTAATACCATTGTTGGAATTAGGTGTTGATTCTAACTGAGGAATGATTCCATTTTCCCTTTCCTGCCCTTCAGGGCTGACCTGGGTTTCATGTTGCCTTTCCCCACCTTGAATGTTAGAAGCTGCATTAATTAACTTTACTGGGCGAGGGTAAGCCTTACTCTCCCCATAATCTCTGAGATCCCTATTAATTTTCTTAGTCTTAGTTGAGTTCATTTTTAATAAATGGTCATCAATACTCGAGAAACATCTATCATACTTGAACTGGTATCTAGCAAAATCAATGTCATTCTTAATGGAATTGTCTAAAGTTTCTAGTTCTCCCATTAATGCATCGACCGTTTCTTGATAATGAACACAAAATACTTCTAACAGTTCAAGGCCCTGTTTATCAAACAGGGCAATTAATGCAGTGTGGAATAAAGAGCCTTCCACCAGGCCCATAGGGAATTGCCAATGTCTTAGTCCTTTGGGTACAATTTTTAGCTTAATACACTCATGGAAGTAAGCTATTTCTAGCTGCAGCTTACGTACCTTAAACAGCTTCTCGTCAAAGCTGCTCAGTTTAAAGTTAATATCATTCCTTGCCGCTTGCTCTGGTAATACAGTATTACATTGTTGTACTCCGTTAAAAACAAAGGACCTAGTAACCCAAGCAGATAGAGGCTCTGCCCTCCTTAATCCAGAGTCACGTAGTTCAGTCACTGCTGAATTATTCCTCCTCTCACTTAATAAACAAGCTCCGTTTGAGCGCTGTAAAGTATCCAAATTAGCTGTTGACGCTGTCTTCAGCAATCTTCAGCATATCTTCAGCAATCTAATATAAAAATTCTAGTATTGTTTGGCATACCAAAGGTCCACAAAGATTTGCATAATCCACCTATGAGACCTTTGGTAGATGGTAGAAATAGTATGATGTATGCATGTTCAAAAGTGGTGGATAAAATTTTGCAGAAATATATTAAAATGGAAAAACAAATTTCAAAGGACTCGTGGTCCTTTTTGAAAGCTATTGACGAGTTGCCTTTTTCTGATTCTGGCATTTTCGTCACAATCGATGTTAAATACCTCTACTCATGCATTCCCCATGATAAAGCTATTGAATGGGTTACTGAAATACTGAGGTTACTAGGAGCACCCAATAGTGAAATACAACTAATTGGTGAATTGATAGACACAGTTTTGTCATATAACTTTATTTTGTTTAATAAAGAAATATTTCACCAAAGGATTGGTGTGGCAATGGGGTCACCATGCGGTGGTAGCATAGCTAATCTTGTGATGGCTTTTTGGGAAAGGAACACGGTAATGAACAATGTTAGGTTTAATGACAAGCTACTATTTTACACTAGATTCCTCTACGACATTTTTTTGTTGTACGAGGGCTCCTATGATGAGATTGATGAGTTGATAGCGATTTTTAACAGTAGTACCGACTTTTTAGAATTTACATTCAAATATAGTAAAGACTCTATTGATTATTTGAATGTTAATTTGAAAAAAGAACATGAGACTAGAAGTTACATTTCTACAATCTACAGGAAGGAGACATACTCAAACATGTTCCTACATTATACCAGCTGTCACCCTACCCACCAGAAAAAAGCCGTTGTCAAAGGCCAATTGGTTAGGGCAGCAAGGATGATAACAAGGGACACTGATTTTTTGGAGGAATGTAAATTGCTAGAAAAATTCTTTCTGCAAAAGGGGTACCCTTATGACTTCATTCAGAACATACTAATTGAAGTTAAAAATAAAAGATGTGGACATAATTATGTACCATTGTTGGGTAGGCTTTATTTAAGAGACCATCAACTAGAAAGTGAGGCACTAAGTGAGGTGAAGCTATCGTATACGTGTAGTTTCATTACTCGTTTTAATCTTGATGCTCAAGATATCAAAAATATCCTTTTTAAGAATTGGCATTTACTGGTAAGTGATAATTATACTAGAGGCTTATTACCTGAAAAACCAAAGATAATTTATAGAAGAGGGTTAAACTTCAAAGATATCTTACAATTAAAAAGTTGTAATATACTTACTACTATTGGAATGTTTAAATGTAATAAGTGCAATTATTGTAAACATATAGAGGAAGGTTGCACTTTTACACTTAGAAACAATACCTATAGAATAAGGAATAGGTTTAACTGTAGTAGTCGACAACTAGTTTACCTGGCAAAATGTACTATGTGTGCAGCCTTCTATATTGGTAAAACTGATAGAAGGTTGCACGAAAGGATATATGAGCACATATATAGTATCAATAAGGTAAAGTTAGAGAACGCGCTTGCTAGACATTGTAATGCTAATGAGGGACATTATTTTAAATTTAAAGCTATTGACCAAGTACCAGAGGACTCTAGAGGAGGTTATGAACCATTAAAGTTAGAACGAAAGGAACTCATATGGCAATTAAACACTAATGCCAATCAGTTTCCGGGGATTAATGAAATGTCTTCCATTAAATGCATTTTAAGGCTTAAAAATTTGGAGAGATGAAAATGTTAAAAGTATGTCTAAAAGTATGTTTTAGAATTACACGAAATAAATAGGCTTTTGTAGAGATTAATATATACACATATAGGTTTTTAACCATATTTTGTACATATATATATATTTTTGCATTTTATGAATTAATTTTATTACAGTTTTGATAAAAATAACAGTATTTATTAGTCACACACTTTTATTAGTTATTTATATTACTATTTAACTATTTATTTATATATATTTAAATTAATCAAATAAGTGACTTAGTTATTTACTTATTAAATAATATAGTTAAAATCTTTCGAATTATATGTATCCTCTTTTACTTCAAAACCCCTTTTAAATGAAAGAATATGTATTCATGTTCAGGGGTCTTGAATACGGGTTTGATTCTGTATCCCCATTTAAGCCCTGATTGATGGCTGTTTTTGTCTATAAAACAAACGTGTAGCTACTAACATATCACTTAGATATGTAGTATAGGTGATGTTCCTGTATATAGGTTAGGACATTAGACCTTAAATTATTATATTATTAAATTAAATTATTATTTGATTCATTTATTTAACTAGTATATATATATATATATATATATATATATATATATATATATATATTTTTTTTTTTTTTCATCAAGCTTGGTGTAGCTTTTAGATATTTATGCTTTCATGCTTTTACATATATATATATATTCTTTAGGTATGAGTCAGAGTTTGCATCCCTGTTTAAAACCCCGTATTTTGGCTACTTTTGCTCACAAAATTATTGTAGCTATTAATCTATTATTTAGATACGCAGTATAGGTGTTGTCGCTGTTTAGAAGTTAGGTATTAGACCTTGAATTTTTAATTAATTATCGAACTAGTATTCTTACTAAGTTAGGTCTGGTGTTTTGATTCAATATTTTAAGTTTAATTTTATTGTAATGTATATAATAGGTATGAAAAATATTAACACGTATTTTATCTAAGGAATTTGTGTTTATAAATGATGTTGAATGGTTTTATTTTTAGTATTTGTGATGCACATTCAGTTCGCGTTTAAAATATCCATTTACATATTTTACATAATGAATTCATTGAATGATTGACTAATTGTTCTGATTTTAATGAATTGCTAGTATATAAGCAGTCAGTACTGGTAACACTTGTTTGTTCTTCTGAAGAAGTTTGTGTATTTTTTCACAACGAAAAGTGTATGCGTACTATCACACTTAAAGAGAATTGTGATAAAGTATTTGAGGAAGCTATTGACCTCCTGGATCGCTGGTTCATTATTCAAGAGTTTGTTGCTTTGGTTTATTCGTTTGGAGGTTGTTATATAACATACAAGAACAAATAACAGAACTAACAAAATAACAGCCTTGCGGTAAAACAATCTTTGCTCCAGTGGATTCTTAATAATACACACTACTAGTCTATAAACCCAACAAAAAATATTTATAATAATGCTATTTGCCATAAACAAAGAAAAAAGAAATAATAAATAGACTAAGATTCATATTAAGGTTTAGATTAAGTAATATGGTTGAGCTGTATATTAAGGACCCTTCCAACAATATATAGGGCTATATAAAAAAGGATGAGTGGGGAAAAGAGATTGAGGGATTTTATCTAATCCCTCAAGTGAGGTTATAGCATGTAACTGATTCAGTTCAAGAAAAGTTCAAAAAGAATACTCCAATATTCCTTGAGGTGTATATGATCTTTGGCATTTGCCATTAGAAACTTGGGTGCTGTTAAGTATTTAATTGCCATTATTTTAATGTCTCTCCAGTTAAGTATGGATCTGTCTGTCCAGTTTAGTATAATATAAAGTTTGATTAAAACAAATAACATCATTAAGATGAAGATTTGTAACTTTGTCATACCAGGTGGGGGTATATGTAATATGGCAAAGGCCCAGGATAGGATAGGTTTTTCATACCACATCTTTTGAAGTTTATCTCTCAGAGAACACCAGAGCTTATAGGAGCACTTACAGCTCCAAAAAATGTGGAGGAGATCCACATTTTGAAGGCCACAGTACGGGCATAAGGGAAAAAAGATGGATTAAATGTATTTTTGTCCGAGGGGGTTATATACGTGTTGTTTAGGAGCATGAGTTTGGTATAACTGAATCTTTTAAAGGGGATTATTTTTGAAGTTATTTTTATTGAGTGGGTATTTTGGTCATTTGATATTGTTGAGTTTAGATAAGTCCAATATTTAGAAAACAAGATTTTGTTTTGGTGTCTAATCATGTCAATTAGTTTGTACATGTTTGAGATAATTTTCTTCTTCTTTAGGAGTAGGTTCTAAAGAGTTTTGTAGATATTTATGTTGGTATCTAGATTAGGGTAGGATAGGATATTGGACCACATTTCTCTAATTTGTCTTAATATGATAGTATAGCTCTTAGGAAGTTTAACTGAAACTCTCAAGTCTGTGATATATTTGTCTCTATAGGGATAGAGATCTAGAATTCTACATTCCTTTAAAAGAGGGACATTATTTAGATTTAACATTGATTTCTTAATTTTTAAGTTTGGATTAAGATGTAGAGGTTGTAGAATAGTAAATGCAATAGATAAGTTCAGTGAGTTAATTAAGTTTTGAAAAATAAGTATATTATTCTTTAAGGAAGTGTGTAATTTGGATATTTTCAAGTTCAATTTATCCAGGAAAGGGAGATCTTTGGGGTTAATATTAAGAAATTTAATATAGTTATAATAGAGTTATATCCAGGAAGGGAACCATTCTTTCCTATTTGGATTGTAATCTGCTATTAAAAAATAATATATTGCTGTTAATAATATCATAGTAAAGTTTGAAGTCAGGAAGATTTAATCACCCTTTATATTTAGGGCATATCAGCATCTGGTAGGAAATTCTAGTAGATGTAGGAAGCCATATAAATTTAGCTAAGAAAGAACTCAGTTTTTTAAAGAAATGTTAATGTATTATCATCTGCGTAGCTGTGAAGCTATATAGTAATTTTGGTAATATGTTCATCTTTATAATCACTACTTTGGACAAGAAGGGAAGCTGAAGTTAGACCCATCTATTCAAAGTCTTGGTGTAATGTTGACCAAAGATTTGTAATATTATTCTGGATAAAAGTCTTAGGGTTTTGATGGAAAGAAATTCCTAAGTACTTCAAAGAATGAGTTGCTTTAATTTCAGCTGGTTGGGGCTAGAGAAACAGCAGATTAGATGGTTTAATCAGGAATATTGCAGATTTATCCAGATTTAATTTGTAATTTGAAAACTTCAAGAAGCTGATAATTGAGTTTATAATGTTCAGTAAATCTGAGCTTAGCATTGTAAAGTATAGGTTTAAATCATCTGCAAATGATGAAAGAATATTAATGTTATACAGTGTCGGAACGTGAACGTTTTTTTGAGAAATAAGTAAGAGTAAAGGTTCAGTGTACATATTAGCAAGGTATGGGGAGAGAAGACAATCTTGATGTGTACCATTTTTGATATTAATCCTATTAGATGTAGTCTTATTTATATATAATGAAGTATAGGCATTAGTATAAAGTGTTTTGATGATTCAAATAAAACTTGAAGGTAGGCTGACCTGGGGTAGTACCAGAGGCAAAACGTTTAAATTAAGTCTGTCAAAAGGTTTGGAGGCATCTGCAGCTAGTTAAAATGCAGGATTATGACTTAGGTTAGCCAATTTTAATAAGGCATCAAATGTGAGTGTGTTGTCACAAATTTGTCTATATTGAATAAAAACCTGATTGTCTTGGTGATGTAATGTGGGAGATAATAGGTTTTAATCTGTTTTCCAGTATTGTGAAAACAATTTTAACATCTAATTTAATCAAAAAATGGGTCTGTAACTTTCTGGGATTTTAGGGTCTGCATTTTCTTTAAGTATTAGTATACTTTTAGAAGAATTAACATGAATATCTGATATGGTATTATCGATAATATAATTAAATAAGGATAAGAGTATTTTGAAAATTTACAGACAAAAGGTCTTGTAAAACTCCACAGTAAAGCCATCCAGGCCTGGTGCTTTATTTGATTTAAGATTTTTAATTATATATATAATCTCTTGCAGGGTAATGGGAGATGCAATGTGTTCTTGATGGGATTCTTCAATTTTAGGAAAATTAAGTTGGTTCAAGAATTGGATGGTTTCCTGTTCTGATGGTAAAGGTGATTGATCCCCATAAATTTGTGAATAAAGTTTTTCAAAAAGCTGTACAATGCCTTTGTTGGCAGAGAATGTCTGTCCTGATATATTATTTCAGGAATGATAGGAGAAGATTTCTTGTGGTTTATTAGTCTCACTAGTAACTTAGAAGGGATATGTGGCCATTCCAAGAAATTTGCCAGGGTTTTGGTTTCACAGAAATCCAGCTGTCTTGCTTTAAGTAAATATAGCATATTTGTCTTTCTGAATAATATGTGTAATTGGTTTTCAGACTCTTGAGAGAAATTTGTAGTTCCATTTCCAATTTGGTAATCCTAATTTTAATTGCATTTTTTTCCACTTTATATCATTTCTTACAATGAGATGCTTTGTTAATAAGGAACCCGTGTATATGTGCTTTAGTGGAGGCCCATTCAATATCATAGAGGAGATTTAGGAGAGCGTTCAACAATATATTGATTCCTTCTACAATGTCCTCTTTTCTTTGAAAGTTAGGGTTTAAAGTCCAGTTATAGCCTCCATTTCATGAGCTAAGCTTATCAGGCCAGTTAATAGTAAGAGTAATTTTCAAATGGTCCGAAAAAATTTAGGTTCAATCTCAAAGTTTATGTCGAAGTTTAGGAAAGATTTAGAGACTAGGAAAAAAATCAGTCTCAGACTACACTTTGTGACATTTGGAGTGAAAGGTATAGTTATCTTTATTCTTACTTTCCTTTTGGAAGTTATATGGATCAAATAAACCAAAATCAGTTTTTAACTCTTTAAGTATTATAGTGGCATGGTTGTTATAAAAAAAAATAGGGACAATTTTTAAATATTGCTCTTACAAACTTAGGAAGATAAAACAACAAACAGGTTTTGCATTAACATACATTTTCTGAATGGTACAGAGTCTGAAACTCAACTGTCATTATTTTCTGACTTCATTCCTCAATGAATTACCAGTGTTTTGCCAGAAAGCCACAATTTTATGAGAAGCAGACCAAAAATATGAGGCAAAAATCTGGACAGTCTGTGAAAATCTGTACACTTGAGAGGTATGAGCTATACATACCATTAGTTCTAGCAATACAATGATGGGCACAGCTTGTACAAATTTCACATTCTGTAAGAAGCATTGCTGTAACCCCGGATAAACAATTCATAAGTTCCACATTGTTTTAGCTCCAGTGATAGAATGCTGGATACATTATGCCTGAGTCTAGGATTTTGTTAGTTCCATTGATGGAATGCCGGCTCAAGAATGCATAAATTCCACATGTTGTTAGCTCCAGTAATGGAACATTGGCTATAGTATGCATAAATTCAACATTGTTTGGTTCCACTGGTGGAATGCTGGATACAGAATGCATGAATTTCACATTTGCTTAGTTCCACTGGTGTAATGCAGGCTGGCAAATGCATGAATTCCACATGATGGTCAACATTCCAGCACTGGACCAAAGAATGTTGAATTAATTTGCACTAAAATATTCATAGTTTCATAGGCTCATAAGATATTACTAGGCTAATGGCTTAAGAGCCCTTACAAGCTTTACCAATATAATCCAATTGTAGCCCCTAAAGGCAAGAGGGTGGCATGGATTTATGCCTATGCCTTGAGTATCTTACAGATTACCCCTGTCCATACAGGACATAGGCATTACCAGGTCTGACTTTGTGATTACCTATCCATTGATCCGAACTGCATTTGAAAAGGGCCAGGGAAGGGCTCTGCTTAATGTGAATATGAAACCTGTTCTAGGGTAATTCTCTGAGGTATCTGTCTCTTCATCATGTTTTGTTTGAGTCACTGACTAATATTAGATCACTAGATCAGGTAACCCTTATGCTGTTTGAGCTGTGTGTAGTAGCTCCATGAGGGCTGGATTTGTGAGTGCCTTGTAGGTTATGCATAGGTCGCCATTTAATAGTCGGTAGGAGACAGAGTAAAGGTATAGGGCTTTTAGTCTACCTACATAGGACATGTTGTTTATAACCGGAACCCTGATTTCATTTTAGCTGCTGCAGTTACCTAGAAAAGTACATGCCAAATGGTGCATTGTACTTGATTATTGGTCTAATGAGTGCTGAGTACAGTGGGGCTAGAATTTCCTTGGATCTATATGGCATACCTTTACTTATATGTTGTGCCACATAGAAGGACTTCCACAACACTGCTGACACATGGTGGTCAAAGTTCAGACTACTTTCTATCTGTGTACCAAGATCTCTCACATCTGAGTCTAATCTTAGGGGTGTGCTATTGATGTAACTTTCAGTGGTATTTGACTTCCCAAATGGTATGACAATGCATGTTTTCACATTTAGTTTTAGGCCATGGTTCTGACACCAGTCATTTGTCTGATCTAGACCCTCCTGAAAGATATCTACATCATTGGGGCATTCAGCCATTGCCCCCAGCTTGCAGTTGTCAGCAAAATTTGTCATCCAAAGGCCTTCCATATTAGCCTTGACTTCAGAGAAGTATATGCCAAACAGGAGTGGTCCCAGCATTGAGGTCTATAAGCCAATTGGCTATACATCTGGTGACATGGGGATTTATGTCCAGTCTTGTGAGTTTATTTACAATACATAAGTGGGGAACTGTGTCAAATATCTTGACAAGGTTGAGGTGGCAGTATGTACTGTTTTACCCTCATCCATGGCCTTAGTGACTTTCTCAAAGAAATGCATCAGATTTAGTAGGCATGACCTAACCTTGACAAAGCGGAATTAACATTGGGTCCAGTGTTTGGAGGTTCCATATGTCATTATTTATCAGGTTCATGATTATTCCTTCCATGGCCTTACATATAGGACTAGTCAAACTTATACAATTTTCCATGTCAGTAGATGGTCCCTCTTTACGCAGATGGATGACTGTTGCTGTCCTGCACTCTGTCAGATCAATGCCAGTTCAGAAGCTGTGGTTAAATAAAGATCCTAATGGGCCTGATAAGTCTTGATTTTCTTGATTTAAGCTATTTAAGGAGCAACCTGGGATATAGTCAGGCCCAATTGAAGCTGTTTTTTTAGCTTTAGAGAGTGCAGTGGCAGCCTGCTCTTTGGTGATGATTGGCGGTAGAGTGGTGGAGGTTATTTCTTGGGGGAGAACTAGAGATGACAGGAAGGTGAAATTTGAGCTGAATTTGTTGTCCAGCAGATTTGCTATATCTTCCAGTGTGTAGGGTTAAGTGTTGCCTTTGTGATTAGAAACATAACTGAAAAATGCCTTATGGTTGTCCTTAGATTTGGGGGGCTATTTTTACCTGGTAACCAACAAAGCACCTCACCACAACAACTCAAAACAGCTGATGATCGGACAGAGGTTTCTTCAATAATTACAATTTATTAAGTTCTTCTGTCTCACAATAAAGACTGCTTCAGAACAAACCCCATTATAAAAAGAACTGTTTATATATCCTCATCTAGTTAACCACTGGTTCAGTTAAAAAAGTCGTCACTCCTTCATCATTTTCTGTTACTAAATCTCATTGTTAAAACTCAAAAACGCATTTGTTTATATTAAAAATTACACTTTTCGTGACAAAACTTTAAAACATATTTTTCATATGTATTTATGTACGCACACACACACACACACACACACACACACACACACACACACACACACACACACACACACACATATGGATCTAGGAATATTGAACAAAAGTTCAATAGTCCGAATCCACAATCACTGAACACACTTTAACATAAGCGCTTTCACCGAAAAAGCGCTTTCGTTAATGTGTTAAAAAAAAACCCTTTTGGCGCACTACAGTGAGGAAAAGGGAATATTCCCTTATTCGCACCGTAATACAGTCTCCACAACAATAATTCCCCCACAACTCCCTCTAGCTGCAGGCATATGTCTGTGAAAGTGCTTTTTTGGTAAAAAGCACTTTCGCGGAAGTATGCTCAGCTGTTTGTGCTTCAGTGAAAAGTTACTTCGGGGAGCAGTACCGATCCCATATATATATATATATATATATATATATATATATATATATATATATATATATATATCTCAAAACTGTATTATTCAAAAAATGGGAATAACTTTATAAACAGCAATATTATCTAATAGTGGATAAAAAAACAATCACAATGTGTAAAATAATAATAATAGTGATAATAAAAAATATTAAGAAATACCCAAGCCCTAAAATTAACTCATCTATTAAAAAATATTTTATAACTTAGCTGCCCTTAGTTTTAAAGCTGGGGTTAAAAACAATTGGTCATTTAATCCTGGAGGGGCACAAGCATTTAAATGTAACTACCATAGCAGTTTGCAGTATAGGTTCATAAGTTCATGGAAGGTTACTAGGTTAATGACCCTGGAGTCCTTACCAGCCTGGCCAAATTTATCCTGAGTTGCCTCAGTTGTCAGTGGGTAGGTGAGTAAAGTTCATAGAGGTAAGGGTTTATGGTAGTTAATACTGATATCCTCTATCCAGCAGGGACATGGGCACCACTCCAGGAGTGAATTTGTGGTCATTCATCCATTGACCTAGATTGTGTTTGAAGAGAATCAGGTTTCCCACTGTCTCCCTATTTCATTCTGACTGACTTGTTCTAGCTCCCAGAAAGAAAACCTAAACTTAGTGCAACTGAGTATGTGCCTAAATAAGGCATTTGTTTCTACCTTATTTATGTCATAACAGTGTTCATATACCCTCATTTTCAGAGCTCTGTCTGTTTTGCATACATAATACGGAAAACAGTATTCACAATAGGCTAGATAAGCAACTTCTTTGGCCAAACAATTATAATATTTACTTGCTCTGAAAGGAATACATATACTGGGGAGAAACAACTTTTCACATTGTGCCTTGTATGTACACTACTGGCACATACTACATTTGTTTGTACCTTTTTTTAATTGCTACCTATGGGGATTTCCATTTTGTCCCTGATTCTATAATGTTCTTAATGTTATGCCCTCTCTTGTAGGTGTATATTATCAGTTTAGAAAAAATAGTTAGGGTGATAGGCATTCTTGAAAATAATATTCCAAAACTTAAACACTGGGATTCAATAAGACCTGCACAGTTATTTTTCACTGGGTGCGCATCATGCCACGATGCACACATGGCTGTGAAAAGTTTTAGATTCAATAAACTCCATGTAGCAGTGCTCACACACTCGCAAACATGGTAAATTCTGTGACATGCAAATTGCAGCATAAGTAGATGAATTGTATGCCAATTAAACAAACCAACATGGTGGAGCGATTCAACAAGCTGTAAAGCAACCGTGTAGACTCCATGCTTGCATTGCCCATGTATTCAAAAACATTTTGAATACAGCTACGTAGACTAGTCTACAAAGAAATAAGAGCAAGTAAGTTATTAGATTTGTACAGAACTGACCATGACAAGTAACAGCAGACACATTATTACATTATTAGACAGAGTAGATGCTAAAAGGTAGAGTAACAATAGCAACAATCCTTTTTAAGTGTGATGACATAAATGTAGCTTAATTCCCCACCCCAAATGAAGAATATACTTGTAACTAATGTAGACAGCTAAAAGTGTAAACCCCATGAAACTGACTATTCATACTGTCATGTAAGCATATGCAGTATGTAGTTGATGGAATACAGTCAAATTTTATCAAGAACTGCATTCCTCTGTGCAGATATATAGCAAAGTAATATCCTACCTTGTGTTTATATCATTGGGCTCCCATCAGTTTCCCTGCTTATACGGTTACCAACCATGTAGATTCAGGGCTGTCAGCACAGTGAAGATGCAAATAAGGTCAAAACTCATTAGGATTGCTGAATCACTAAAAACTGTAACCAAGTAGGGCTGTTCTCTTCATTTAGGCACTTCCATAATGTTTGTTTTCGATGGATGGCAACAGTAAATTATGACATCATGGGTTTGTGTCAAGTTACACTTACACAGGTGTATATGTAGGTCAGTGAAGAGTGAAAGTCTATGTAAGCAGTGCACAATTCACAAATTCTGTTTCATCCTCTTTACTTTTTGTTAAAATGTGTCATCTATGTCCACTTTAAGTTGTTTATTAATTATTTTTGTCATTATTTGATTGATACAGCACTTAGTGCAATCACAGGAAAGACCGGAATGAATGGTAGGTTTCTCTATGCTTGACATGTAACTATTCCTCTGGCAGCATATTTATATGTAGGGCTGAAGTACAAATGGTCCTGGGTTCTAATACAGGGTGTGCAAATTTTAAATCAATTTTTGTGCTCCACGTTTTCGTGATATCATGGGAATGGAGGAAAGTCATAACAATATTGCCTGTGTTTGCCTTATTTATGTGCAGGGGCATTGGGGTATGTGCAGCAGTATGGAGGTGCGCATTGCACACTAATGAGCAGCAATGGAGTTATCACACTCAGTTAAGCAGCAGGTGTGTTTCATAGGAGCTAATTACAACATAAGCAGGAGATTTTCAGTACAGTGGAGCTATTTGACAAGTTACAAAGCATCCATGTAGCCTCCATTCTGTTTTTTTCCTGAATACTTCAATACCATTGGAGTAGAGACAAGGAAATATTAAAAGGACACAATGCTAAGTGCTGCTGCAGCTTTGCTACATATTTATGTGCTAGAGATGGAAGCCAGTGCTGCTGGTGCTCGTGACAACAGGCCTAGGCCAAAAAGGAGAAAAGTGTTCAGGCCAAAGGTAACTTTTCAGATGCTACATGACCTGGAGATTGTAGAGACTTACAGGATGGACAGAGACACATTACAAGAACTCTGTGAGCTCTGCCACCCTCAGCTCAGAGCCAGAGCCAACAGAGGGGAACCCATATCAGTGGAAACTAAGGTATGTGTAGCCCCTAGAATATTAGCTACAAGTACCTTTCAAAGACCAGCTGGGGACATGATGGGTGTTTCACAGGCATCAGCATCCAGGATCCTCCACCATTTCCTGGATGCGATGCTCATATATGCCACTAAGCTCATATGTTTTTGCCATAGATCTGATGAGAAGGCCAGCAATATGCAACATTTCTACAGAATAATGCACTAAGCTGAAGTACTGGGTGCCATAGATTGCATTCATGTACATATTAAGGCACCACCTGGTGAGCAGGGTAGAATCTACATTAACTGCAAGGGGTACCACTCCATCAACTGCCAAGTCATGTGTAATATGCAGGGAATTATCTTGAATGTATGTGCTGGCAACCCTGACAGCTATCATGACTCCCATAGCTGGTGCACATCACAGCTGTAATAGATGTTTGTAAGGGAGGACATCCCACAGGGCCCTTTACTGGGGGTGCTGGCTATGTACTGGAAGCGTGGCTGATGACACCCATCAGAAGTGCACACACAGGCATGAAAGAACACCATAATGAGGCACATGATCAAACCAGAAACATCATAGATCATGTGTTTGAGCTGCTGAAGTCATGGTTCCAGTGCCTAGATACGTCTGGTGGAGCCCTGTAGTATAATCTACATACATTTACACATGTCTTCACAGTATGTACTATGCTACACAATCTGATCCTGTGGAAACAGCTGCAGCAGGATCAGCAAGGGGAAGGGGAACACAACCACCCCCACCAAGACCTAGGTCATCACAGGCACACTCAGAGAAAGATGTTACAAAGATATGTGTCTGGAGTATTTCTCCCAGGGTCTCCGCTGAAAATTGGCTCATTTCAAGTTGGACTTTCCCAGTTAACAAAAGGCCTCCCAGGCTGTTGTACACCACATGGCCTGCTGATGTTATCTACTATAAGTGCACCTGCACTCTTGCATAAACAGACTTATGTTGTTGAACTTGCATTAAGTACTATGTTCTATAGTCTGTGCACTTAGATAGGTAGGAGTTCAGTTCTCACTACAGTTGACTGTGCATGTGTATGTGTTTAGTCAGCAGAGTAGACATGGTATCCTACAGGTACTTCTCCAAGGGCATGGATTGCTAGTATTTTGTTAGTTGCACAAGATTACACATCCATTTCATGCAACCCTACCAAACTATGGTCTCCCATATGGCCTGCTGATGTCATCAACTCTAAGTTCACATGCACTCCAATACAATTCAGACTTGTTCTGTGGCGCTTGTGTTAAGTACTGTGTTCTGTAGTCTGTGCACCTAGATAGATAGGGGTTCTATTTTTACTACAGTCAAGTGTGTGTGTGTGTGTGTGTGTGTGTGTGTGTGTGTGTGTGTGTGTGTGTGTGTGTGTGAGTGTGTGTGTGTTAGCTGTTTCTTGACATTAGCAAGACCCTTTTTCTGCAGTAATCCCAACAGGCCATGATCATATAGTGGTGTGGAGGCCATGCAGATGTGACATCATCCTATACCACACAGCTTACAGTGATTTATTCACATACAACATGGCATGGTTCACAGCCTCTGTGTTATGTTGATGAGAAAGGTCTGTGGTCTATCTAGCTACTGCCTGTGTCTGGTGAGGATCATGCAAAAAAGATCATTATACTGTTTTACTGTTCTGATCAGGTTTCACTACAGTGCTGTCATTCATTTCTAATATCTGAATATGATGGTGTGACTTATAATGTGCACCACATGTGTGTACTGGGAAATCTTTAAAGAGAGAAGTTAGAAATTAATGATACATATTGCAGATTCTTACTTCATAAGGCGGTGAAATGTTGATGCTATAAACTGTTGAACTTTTCAAGGAAAATATAAGTTCAAGGTACAATGACCACTTCAACAAACACAAATGCAGACATACTAAGCAACAAGTTACCTATGCAACATGAACCTCAGATAGAAGGTGTTTGTATGCTTGAATCTAATATATAGAAAGCAGGGATCTGGCACAATAATGGATGGGAGATCGCGATATAACCCCAGGATTACTTCAGTGATGAACCTATGAACCTATGAACCTATCACTTGCAGATGGTGTTGTTGGGGGGTAGGGGGCAGGAAGCCTAGGCTGATGCACATGGTCAGGGAGTGTGTGTAAGTAAGAAAGAGAAGAAGGCAGACATATGTATAAAACAACAAATGGCCATTGAGACTAAGTAACTGTGGTTTGTATATCTGTAGGAGTTCTCCAGGTGAAATAGTTGTGTGAGTGTATGCATGCCCACAGCCAAGCTCAGCCAAGCCCTATACTCAGTCTATGTCTTGGTCTGTCAGACAGGTGTGATCTATTGCATGGTAGAGGTGGCAGTTCATTGTTGTCATGCCCAACCAGGAGAACTGGCTCTGACAGGAGTTGCACTGGCACATTGACACTCAGGACCATGGTCAGATGCAGTGCTGCTACCTGAAGTGATTGATGTCTGCTGGACTAGCTCCCTTCATGGAGACACTCATGACCACAAACCCCATGGTCTGCCATGTATGTGTGTGGACAGCACACTCACTGTTGGAGCCCTGGAAGTACTGGCAGCATGTGAGAGTTATCAGACATGGACACATCAGCTAACAGTAGATGAGGTGGCTAATATACGCCCATGAGGATGCTTTCCCCTCCCAGCAGACATTCCATCACAGATGTCCATGAGGATGCTGTTCATCTCCCAGCAGACATTCCATCACAGACACTGCCCTTTCCAACAGATGTCCCACAGTTCATCACAGATACCCCTTGTTTCCACATCTCATTCATCCAGTGCTGTAAATGGGCAACATGGTGGAGCCAATCACACATGACAGACTGTGCCACAGTACTCTGAAACCTGAGTTGTTTAATCCATTCTATATCATTGTCCTTATAATGTGTGAGGAAATTAATTAAAAATCATATGATATGCAGCCGTCAAGAAATGAAGGCTAGCTTGGATGTTAAGGGACAGAAGCTGTGAGTTGTGTGCTGCTTACTTACATTTCCAACCTTACATGCAACACTTTCTAGCTCTAAGCCAACACACCTAGTGGAAGTAAGGCAGCCAGCAGTGCTGTTGTGAGTTCCCCCTCCCAAGCAGTAATCACTCACTACTGGAATCCATTAATAATGTACACCATATAAAAAAGAAACCTTGCAGCTAGGCAAGCTGATGTTAGTTCTATGTTTGGAACATTAAGAATAAGCAGTTTCTTCATTATATCTCTACAGAGGCTTACTCATTCTGACATGATATGGTTCCACTTTGTCACCTACATACTGCATATGCTGGAATGTATTTAACAATAATGTGAATCACAAGCTTTTACATTGTTATCTATATGCATTTCTTAGAAGAGTACTTATCTCATGGCCATGTTTGTCCAGTCATTTCATAGGTAGACATGACTGGCAAGACATTAAAATAAATGGAAATGACTGTTGTGTGAGAAATATGTAGAAATGTTTCAGTGACAGGTCCTTTGACAGCACTTGTAGCATTTCAAAGATAATTTGTCAGCCAAAAAGGTTATTTGCATATTCTTTTGTGGAGGTGGGGGCTAAGGTGAGTTACTGTTATGGCACTAACAAGGATATCTTGCTCTTGTTACTCTCCATGTTTTGCATCCTGCTTGTTGTTAGTATTTCACATCTCTAGACTGCATTATGTTTTGCCAGCATGTAATACTGAATGGCTACCTTTTCTGTTGTATATGTATACAATATTTTGTAGTTACATGATACTTATGTGTATTATACATCTGTTTTCTTTATTAACTTACAAATTGCTCATCTAACTATTACGGCTTCTGCATATAATCACTTACCTATCCCTAAAGGGGTATTTACCTTGTTTTCAAATGTTAGCTCACTAGAGCTTACAGGATAATGTAGTCAATGTGGGAAATGTGTAAATTGCTATGTACAAATCTTTACTTTGTATTCAATGTGTGAAATGCTTAAATTGCTATGTGCAAATCTTGACTTTACATTTTCCTTTGTAACTTGATAATTTGTAACTTTATATGTTGGAGCTTTTATCTCCGGGCCTCCACTGAAAATGGGCTCTTTACGGCCCAGTGGACTTCCCTGGTCATCAAACTGAAATAAATAAATTGATACATTTTCTTTTAGGCCATCTACAATCATGGCACCGAGATGTGTGAGTCTGAGTGTAAGACTCTTTACAGATGCTGAAAACAATATAATAACTGATGGTTTTCAGCAACATGGTGCCTTCCTCCTGCAAAGGCGAAGGCACAATATGGGTCATAGGCTCATAATATGGCACCAAATTATTGCTAATGTGAATACCATAGGTGGCCATGGCAGAACCTCTGAACAGGTGCACCACAGGGCCACTGATATGATCACACTGCAAGAAGGAGAGCAGCTGAAATAGGTTGTGACCTTTTGGTTACAGGTGAAGGCCTTGCTAGGGAACCACCACTGACCCCCCAGTGAACAGTTCCTGGCTGACTTAAGGACCACACAAAGCTCATAGAAAACTGAAGCCCACCAGGTGCTGGATGTGGGAGACAATGTGTCAGACATACCAACCGCATCCTTCAAGGAGCTTCCAGGTAGGCCATGCTATCTGAACTGTTGAATATTGTTGTATATTTAGTGAATGTAAATGAATAAGTTAATTCTGTATCACATGAATTTATTTGATTGAGGGGATTGAAGATTGCTACTGTTGTAAGCTTAGCTTGGATTTGTCAGCCACATTTTTATTTAAACACTTGTTTACTGCAGCTACACAGGGCAAATGTATTACCTCCTGTGTTGCATTTGATTGTGATGTTGTTGCACTTCCCTCTTGATTACCTTCTTTCAGGACAATTAGGCCTCCAGGAAAGCTTGCTTTCTGCAGTTGGCAAGTCAAATAATTTGATGTCAGTATTGCTGATCAATTTAAACAAATATTACAGTGTGTCAGTTTGATCTCAGGTGTGTTGTGTGTATTTCTGGACTGTCTGTAATAGTGGAAACACTGTTACTTTGTTAGCATATATTGCACTATAATAGTGCTGGTATTCATGTATTCTTGTATGTCTTGTTTTTTATGAAAGGTGATTCTCACAATGGAGCTGTGGGCTCTGTTCCACCTGATGTCAGTGTAGCAGCAGAGTCTGATGATGATGGTGGCCAAAACTGAGGCAAAGTTTAGGGGGTGCAGAGGTAGAATCTAACACAGAAGTTGACATACAGCCATCCCCTGCTTTTACATTGGACACAGCCAGTATACCTATGCCTGCCCAGTCCACTGAGCCCACACATCTTGAACAGGTTGAGGGCAAGGACATTGATTAGGGAAGTGTTGGTACTGTGGCTTCAGTGCCTGTTGAGTCTGGTCATAGCCAAAGTCTGGGCGAGGTGCCGCACTGCAAGATTTATAAGGGTGCTTGGAGGGGGCCTGCTGTCCCTCCTTCACCTGGTGAAAGTGTTACTTCCTGTGCCACTCAACATATGTTTAGGGCTATCATGGAGGCACAGGCACTTTCCCATAGGTGCTCCAGACAAATGCTTGTGATTGTGGATGTGGCAGTCTGACATGAGTGACTGCCTCCACAGTGTTTCTGATTCACTAGATCAGATGAATGACATGTTGGAACAAGCAGTGTCTGTGATGGGATATCTTCTGGGAGGAGAATGGCATCCTTATGGGTGTCGGTCAGCCACATCATCTGCTGTCAGCCAACGTGGCTGTACCTAATCACACTTCCATAGTGGCAGTGTTTCCACTGCTACATCAGTGAGTGTGGTGTCCACACACAGATGTGGCAGGCCATGGGGTTGTGGTCCTGGGCATTCCCATGAAGGGACCTCTTCCAGCAGACAACAGTCACATTCAGGTAGCAGCACTGCATCTAAGCATGGTCCTGGATGTCAACATACCAGTGTAACTCCTGGCATTGCCAATTCTTGTGGTTGGGGACAGCAACAATGAACTGCCACCTCTACCATGCATGGCTTACACCTGTCCATCACAAGAAGACATAGAGTTGGCACTCAGCTTGGCTGTGTTCATGCACACACCAATTTCACCTAGAGGGCTCCTACAGACAGACAACACACAACAGTTATTTATTTTCTCGATATGCCCAGGTGTTGTTTTGTCCAAATGTCTGCCTTCTTCCTCACACACACTCTCCGACCTTTTCTGTCAGCCTAGGCTTCTTGCCCTCCCCCACTACACCCTGTGCAAGTGATGATAACTGTACCATATCCCTGTGTTCTCCCTTTTTGATTCAGGGATACAAAATCTGCGTCTGATGCTCCAGGTGCATAGCTAACTTAATTATTACTATATCTGCCTTTGTGTTGGAGAACTGTTTCTTATATGTTGGCCTTGGAAGTTTAGAGAGTTGAGAGCATCCACATTTCACAACTTTATACTGAATGCTGTTGTAAGGGTTGCAAATTCAGAAACTGTAATGTGTATCATTCCTTTGTAACTTCTTTCTGTAATGACCACCACACAGCACCCTGTTCAAGTGATGATAACTGTGCCATATCCCCGTTTTCTATATTTTTGATTTAGGGAGACAAAAGCTTGGTGTCTGATGCTCAGGGAGGATAGTTAGCTTACTGCTTAGAATATCTGCATTTGTGGTGTTTAACTGGTCACTGTACCTTTAACTTATATTGGCCTTGGAAAGCTCAACAGTTGATAGCATCAATATGTCAGAACTTTATCCCTTGCAAGGGTTGTGAGGTAAGATACTACAATGTATATACTTATTTTCCATTCCAAATGTATGATGCACAGTCATGCCATGATATTCAGAGCTTAGGATTGTATGACAGCACAGCATTTGTTTTTCCCTTTCTTTAGTTTTCTGCATTTAAATTTTTTGCCACTGTTTGTGTGATGCACTGAGTAGTGCAAACACTGGAAGTGAAGAACCTGGACCAAAAAAATAGTAAAATAGGGGATGTCATGTAACTAGTCCTTTGACAGTGTATTGCTGCTATGTAGACTGGTATGGCTTTCACTTTTGCCTAAAACACATCTACAAAGACCTGTACATCCAATAAACTTGAAATTGCATTGCTAGCCAATGTTGTTCACCATTGCACACTCCTGAGTTCTGTGTGTGTGCGATAGTAAGCATTGAGCAACATTTTCAAACACTATAAACACACCCAATAAGTGCACAATAACTGGAATTGGTGACAAAACAATAGGATATAAAATGCAATTGGTAGGAAAAACCTCAGGCTACATTGGCCTTGATCTCTGGTAGGCATGGCTGGTGACCTTGATGAGCGAGCATGCTTCCAAGCTCAGAGATGGGGTGTCCAGGAGTCTAAAATGTTTGTTGGACTCCTAGTTATGCATCATATGGGCCCTGGTTACTACAAAGGGACTATTCAGGCTCAAAATACAAATCTGAAGCATGGGATAGTATTGGCAGGGCTATGACCAGTGTTACAGGTATCTCCCGCACTTGTAAATGCCGACAGCATTACAACGAGGATGAAGAGGGGTACCCTTGATCACTGGATCAGGGAATTCAGCACTGTGGACATCCCACAGATGTGTAAGTATCAATTACATTGACTACTTGTAAGAGATAAAAATCAAGACTAATATTCATAATGGTAGTCTGTTCTGTTCTCCTTTTTCCACAACTGCCATGGAGACAACTTTGAATATGAGGACCCATGCTGTGAGAATGGCAAGGATGAATGAACCATGTGGTATGTATGCATCAGAGCAGTGCTGTTATTGTTTCATTAAAAGTGAAAGACAGCTTTTTTGTATTTAATACAGTTGTATCAAATTGAGCATGCATCTCTCAACTGTAAAAGGAAAACATGAATGCATTGCTCTGTAGGCCAAAAACAACATTACAGTATTAGAGAGTAGTCAGAGGTTGTGAGTTCAAAAAACACTCTTCAAAACTATATGATATTGTTACATTTTCATCAGTATTGCTATGCAACTTCAGACCTCTATACCAATGGCATAGATGGCATGCTGTAAATGGTGGTCGGTATAATGTGGACACTCATGTGCAATATATGCACACATCTAGGATTGCTTAATGCAATCTATAGTATAGTGTGCAACTGTTATGAGCTGTGTAGACTTAAAAGTAACAAAGGTATTTTTAAAGAGTAGGTAGCCTTAAAAGTAAAGTTAAAAGACTAGAGTCCAATAATTTCATCAATACATTTTATGCCACATATCAAGTTATTAATGTTATCCCTTTTTTCTCTCAACCCTAACTCTTATTTTCTCATTGGTTTTAAACTTTTTTCTTTATGTTTTCCCACACAACACAGCAGGTTAGGCCTGTCCCACAGGATCCTCCCACCCCCACTCCACTGGCTACAAAACCACTTTCCAGCATGTCTGGGAAGCAACCTGGCAGCATCCCCTCTGCTGCCCCTACACTACCTATGCCCTCAGGCAGTTATGCCCTGCAGGACATGCCAGTGGTTCCTTTCAGGAGCAGTGGTGGAGGTGATGATTTTATCACCCATGAAGAACTGCTGGGGTTGGTGCCTATGATCGTGTGCTGCATTGCTGGTGCACACCTACACTGGATGGAGACACTGCTCTCCATCATTGTACTTAATAACACATAAAGGAGGCACAGACAACAGGCACTACAGCCATTGGCACAGTGACATGACAGTGGTGACAGTCTGTTTGGTGAGGACCTGATTCTCACTGTCACCTAGCTTGACGTCCGGGGGTTCTCGATGTCCCCACCTTCAACCCAACCATGTTGTTGACCAATCTCGTGTCCTTCACCAATCCTGTGTCTTGTCTTGTATGTTCTGTTGGTCTGCTTCCTCAGCTAACCAATGTACGTGACCCACACATACCTACATCCCTTCTCCAACATTCCTGTCTCTCTCCCAAAAACAAATAGGTATCCTGTCAAAAAAATTGTAAAACTTTGTCCCATACATAGTTCTCCATTTCAAACATGTGTCTTCTCGACACAGTTGATTTTGTCCAGTTGGCTATACATCACAATTGTAATGTGGTCTCCCCTCTTTCTGAAGGTGATATTACAAAATGTTATAATATTCTACATATGTGACCATTTTTTAGTGTTAAAGAAACGGATAGCTATGGTTCTTTCCTACCTGCCTCCTGCCCATTGCTGCCCTATTTTCACTTTGTTTTTCTCCCTGATTGCTCGCCATTTCACCACTTTCTTATCTTCCCCATTTCTTTTCTTTAAAGAATTATTGTGCAGTGATGTGCATCACTCACCAATGCACAGAAATGTTTGTGAAAAAGCAGTTAAAAGTATTAGATAAAGCTGTATTTGAACCCAAGTACCATGTAGCCTAAAAAAGGTACATATTACTGCATTAACACCTGCAGACACAGAGTCATTTAAGTATCATGTATACTTTAGAGTCTACATAACAGCTATCAAACTTTAGAAATGAGGCTGGAGTTTGCACAGTGCTTACCTCCAAGCAAACAGGTATATCATGCATGCCTATGCACTTTGGAATTTTTAAAGTCTAACCATTGCTATTGGGTCTCTAACAGATAGCTGCTACTTCACTGACTGTGTGGCAGCAGATGTTAATGCAGACGTAATTTCCATTTTGTATCCATATGGTACTGGGTTTGAATACAGCTATATCTAATAATTTTAACTAGTACAGTACAATATGTTTCCTTTAAAGCATTATTGCATGATAGTGTGCATTGAGCACCCTCACAAAAAATGCTTTAAAGAAAATAAATGGGCAAGAGAGGACTGTGTTGAAATGAGAAGAAATCAGGGTGAACCTAACTCTCAATCTCTTTGAGCTATAAATTTGGACAAAGCCATATGTAACGGGAGGACAAAGACCCAAAAATAGGGACACTATTTAAATATTGATCTAAAAAATAAAGAAATGGTGACTATAAGACTGTGTTGAAATGTGGAGCAAGCACAGGGTAGAACATGGGGAAATCTTTCAGAAACTGTGTGACATTTACTATTGATTGTACAAAATACATCTACTGTAGAACTGACTCTGTGGCAGCAGTTGTTAATGCATTGCTGTTGGAGGCAGATAGTACTGGGTTCTAATACAGATGAAGGTAGATGCAAAAAAAAAAAAAAAAAAAAAGATAAAGATGTAAATGCAATGCTGCTCATTGCCAAACCAGATGTTCTCTGAGCAGCAACAGCCCTGGATGCTATAGTAAGGTAGACCTAAATAGTCCTATGTAAACACATAAATGCTGCTCACAACACAAATTAGTTGCCCCACGAGTATTGTGAGATTGAGGTAAAATTCTGAGGTGATTTTTATAGGGAAATTTCAACTGCTACCTTTTGTAGCCAGCATTCTACCACAACAGAATACATTATCTGACAGAGTAAGAATTTTGTGTATTCTACAGACAACATTCTATTGCTGGCGATAACAGAATGCTTAATAAATGTATTCTACAGCAAATATTCCATCACTGGATGTAACATAAGGCAGAAATACTGCCAGTATTCCATTACTGGAATATTCAATAATTTACTAGTTCATTATATAAATAATTCTAAAAGTAATGGTAATTGTTATATGTAGTTAATACATTATATATTAGCATGCAGAATGCACAAAATGAACATTCTCAGAGCTGTGCTGATGGAATGATGGTTATACAAGCATGAGTGCTGTCTTCTGTTAGATTCACAGGTGGATTATTGGCTATTGAATACAGGAAATTAAACATTTAGTTAATTCAAGAGACAGACTGCTGGCTAAGTTATGTGTGTATTTCTTATTTTGGTATTCATAGGGATGGAATGCTGGCTATGGAATACATGAGATGAAGGATGAGGAAGGGCTTTTGTGTTAGACTAGAACTTTAGTCAAAAAGTGAGGAAGTCTTTTTATGTCATTTCAGTACTTTCCATCAGTTGATCTAAGAGACTAGAAATTATTCATTTTCTATCCAGCATTTCCGTACTGGAACTATCACAAATATGGAAGTCATGCATTCTATAACCAGCATTTCATCACTAGAAGTAACAGAATATTCACATCAAGCATTCCATATCCAGTAGTCCACCAGAAGAACACAAAGAATGTAGACTTGATGCTTTCAAAAGCCAGCATTTTTTCACTGAAACTAACAAAATGTTGAAAGTCCTGCATTGCAGTCAGCATTCAATCACTGAAGGTCAACATGTGAGCAATTCTTTCCATTTCTAGCCATAATTCCATCACTATTACCATCAGAATGTGGGATCCATGTATATTGTTACATCTAGCACTTCATCAAGGAACTAAAAGTTTGTAGACGCATCCTTTCAATAGCCATTATTCCATCAATGGAACTAACAGAAATCCACACATTCACAGTAAGCATTTTAACAATGGATGACAGCAATGTAGAATGCATTTTGCAGACAGCCTTTCATCAGGGGTGTAAAATAAAATTATTAATTTTTTTTGTAAAGGATCTTCTATAACTGACCAAATGCAGGACCTTTACTTTTATTGTGATTGCCACACTATGCAAAACTTCTCAGAGGAATGCTTTTCGTTGTTTTCATGACTTATTTTCATTCCTGTTTTGCAAAATCTTATTTCATTGCTTTCTCATGGAATTTTATATCCTTCTGTTTTTGTTTACTCTTTATTTGTACTAAAATAATTGTCTTGGCTTTGCCAGCATCTATTAATTTACTGAATGATAGATCAACTTTTCATAAAAATCTCTCTCTGTATTACGTGATGATTTCTTATACCATATACAATTCTCTTTCATACTAATGAATAATGTAATCACTCTCAAAATTCAATTTTGGCTCGGGTCTTAAGCTCAGTAATAACAAGTACAAATATGACTCTGTCATTGCACATGTGGATGTGAATGACATAAGACATACCTCCCTGGACTACATGAAAAGAGACATGGAGGAGCTCTCGGATTATGTAGTCCAGGAGGGTATGACCCTAGCCCTGAGCAGCATCCTGCAGTCACCCAGAATGGTAACACAGTACAAGCAGAAAATGATTGATTTCAACAATTGGCTAAGTTTTTGGTGTCATTCTAAGGGGATCTAGTATATATCTGCCTGAGATGACATGATTGACAGACCTTGATGCTTTGCTAGAGATGGCCTGCATCTGTCACCCCTATGCTTCCAGATGCTGGCCGAGGCTCTTGCCAGCCCTATAGTGCCTTTTTTAGCTGGTGTTCCAAAGATCATATTACCACCATAACAGCTACAAACAAATGCAATCTGGTGGTTATGCTGCTCAATGCTAGAAGTCTAAATCTCAAAATGTACTCATTCAATGCACTTCTTAAAATGGAGAACATTGATTCAAGGCAGCAGAAAGCACCCCTGCACTACCATACTATAACTCATTCCACACCTTTTGGCCCCAGAACTTGGACCGAAACTCCAAAGGTGGTGGTGTTTCCATATTCATAAAGGATGTGCACATCTCCAGACTGGTAGCCCAACATAACACATCTGAGATACTTTAGGTGCAGCTAACATTGGGTAAGACAGTGATTCAGGTCGTAGCCTGCTATAGGTCCCCAACCATGTCCCAAGACTCACACTCCACATTCCTAAGCACCCTGGAGAATATTAGTGTCCAACCTAACACTCTCTTACTGGGCGACTTCAACTACCCCTCCATTAACTAGGAAAACCACTCATGTACCAATACACTTGCCCAATGCTTTCTGGAATTCATTAATTCCAATGCCCTGGACAGGCTTGTTCTTACCCCTATTAGATTTAGCAACATCCTTGACCTGGTCATTACTAACATGAGCAACTGTTGCTCTACACCAGTAGTCAACTTTTCCCTGGTTAGATCTGTCCACAAACTACTCACCTTGGAAATCCAACCCCCCCCCCCACAAAGGTCACCACCATGAAAAACTTCTCCAAAGTTAACTTTGGGCTCCTAAAAACAGAGGTGCTAACTTCACGGCACCCATGCAAATGGATCAACTGGAATATTTGCTCCTCAAAATCTCCGACCATCCATGTAAATCTATATGGATTTACTCAGATCATATCCTCCCCTACTAGGATCAGTAAACCTAACAACAGAGATAGTATCCTAGATTGGTCACTCATTAATAGCCATCCCCACATATATAGGGCCGGTACTCAACCTGAAGACATAAGTGACTATTTTCTTACCTATACAATCAGGCATAAGACTGACATCCCCCACCAATCTACTTACAAAACAATTAGAAACAACATAAACTTTAACCCCACTAATTTTCAAAATTAACTCAAGGCTTGCAATTGGACAGTCCTAAAACATCTACCACATGAAGAAGCTGTATTATATTTCAGCACCAAATTCCTAGCCATCCTTGATACCTATGCACCTGCATGTTGTATAAAAACTAAAGCAAAAGTTACTCCATGGTTTTCAAAAGAAACCAGGCAAATTATATTACCTAGAAACAAAGCTTGGACCACTTGGCATACCAAAAAATCCCCCTTAGATCAACTTAGATTTAGACAACAAAAGAACAACACTAAAAAAAAATCTACCAACCTAAATAAGAAAAATAGTGCCATTTACAGTAGAAGCATCAAAACAATCCACAAAAGTTTTGGGCAGGCATAAATAAACTTATTCACTCAGGGCAATGCACAACTCCTACCCCTTGGCTATCATCCAAAAACCTTCAGAAGACGTTGCCAATTCCTTTAATAGTTTCTTCATAGAAACTATCCAGTCATTAGCTAACCAACTATCTCCCAGTTGCCCAAGTTTTAACACTGCCACACCTAGTTCTCAACTCCCCTTTAATTTTCAACCAGTTTCCACATCACTTATCCATGCCCTAATCAAGAAACTAAAACCTACCACCCTTGCAGCAGATCTCCTCCCAGCTGAGTATCTACAAAATGCTGTGGATGCCATAGCATACCCAATATCTATCCTGATCAATAGAACCAAATCAGAAGCTGCTAACTCCTCCATCTGGAAGACATTCCACATTATGCCATTCCACAAAGAGGGCAGTTCCACTGAACTGTCAAATTACAGACCTATAGCTATTATTTCACCCCTGGTTAAAATTATGGAGAAGTGCATCCAAAAACAGCTCCTGAGCTAACTCATTCAGCACAATCTTCAGGCTAACTCACACCATGGTTTCAGATCATTCCACAGTACAACCACGGTCCTCCTCTCCTTCTCCAATGTTGTTAATCAAAACTGAAATGACAATAAGCTTTCTTCTGCCCTCTTTCTTGATCTCTCCAAAGCCTTCGACATGGTCAACCACCAACTACTCATTCACCCACTTAAAACTATTCCCCTAGATGTCCAGGCTATCCGTTGGTTCAAATCTTACCCGAGTGGTAGACAACAGGCTGTACTATGGCAGAACAAACTATCTTCCCTTCTACCTATCACCCTTAGGGTCCCTCAGGTCTCTATAGTAGGACCCCTATTATTTTATATCTTGATTAATAACTTGTACACAGTCATCCCCACAGCCACCTGCATTCAATATGTAGATGACTCTACTTTGATTTGCTCTGCCACCTCCACTTTAAGTCTGCAGACTCTATCTCAAAATGTGTTTAATACTGTTGAAAATTGACTCTGTAATCAATGTCTCCTATTAAATCCTAACAAAACAAAGCTACTGCTTTTCTCACCCACTGATAAAGCCTCCACTCCAACCTTTACTATAAAATCTAACAGTGACACTGTCATTGTCCCAGATCTCTGTACCAAGCTCTTAGGTGTAACAGTTGATAATAACCTCAAGTTTGATATGCATATTAATCAGACTATTAAAAAAGTTAATAAAAACTTGGCTCACTATACAAGCTCAAACCTTTGCTCACTCCTCTAGCTAGGATGGTAATTACCTGTACACATCTACTTTCCACCCTCCATTATGCATCTCTTCTCTTCACGAACTTGAGTAAGTCTGACCTTAATAAACTCTCTAGCTGCTTTAATCATATTACTAGATTTGCTACTGAAGCAGCATAGAGAGCACACCACTGTATGAACCTAAAGAATCTAGGGTGGCTAGAATTGCCTATCCAACTTCAGTACAATCAGCTAATAGTAGCACAGAAAATTCTCTACCAACCTGAAAACATACCCATACTTACAAAAATGATCACCCCTTACAGCGACCCCAAGACACTGTGCTCATCCAACAAATTACTAGTCCAAACCCTCAAAAGCAACAACTCATCTGGAGACTCTCTATATGCAAACTTTGTTGGCAAAATATGGAACTCACTTCCTGTTGAGCTTACTTCAGAACCCGTTCAAACCCAATTCAAATAAAATCTAAAACAGTACTTAAAAAGCCAATGGCTATGTTCTCGCTCTAATCCTGACTAACTCTGGCAATATAAACATGTGCTAAAGAGGTCTTTTGGCCACTCCTACATTGATTCCTAATTGTTACTCTATAACAAATCAGATTTATATATGACAGAATGAATGACTTTTATCCTATGTATTGTATCTGTAACAGTACTTTAACTTGTTTAATGTAACAGTTTTTCTGTATGTATGTATGGAGCTTTTCTCCTCGGGCCTCCGCTGAAAATGGACAAGTATCCAGTCAGACTATCCCAGTCAACAAATGTAAAAAATAAAATAAATAAATAAATTACAATAACAAGAGATTTTATTTGTAACTTAAGAAATAAAATGCAAAAGCAGAGATTGCATAAGAAAATAATTGCTGAAATAAAAAATATGAGAATTTAGAGTTATGGAATTTGAATAAAAATACATATAGAAGAGGAAAACTGAAAACAGAAATAGATTATTTTTTGATATCTAAAACTAAAAAATAGTGATAGAAGATGTGGTAGAAACAGGAATTTCAGATCATTTGGCTGTATATATAGAAATAGAAAAGAAAAGAGAACATATAAAAGTTGGGAAAGGAACAAAGAAAATAAATGATAAGGAGTGGAATGAGGAAGGTAAAAAATGTAATAAAGTTATGGAAAACTCATTTGAGTATGAGAGATTTTTTACAATAACTGGTCAAAATGGTGGATAATATTTAAATGTCGATATAAAATAATGTATATAATCTTGAAAACAGAAAAAGAAAAATAGACAAGTAGGGATATAGAGAAGTACAAAAATCGAAGTATACAATCTGAGCAGAACTGAAAGGGAATATTTTAGAAAAGAAGAAGAGATATAGCAAAAGAATCAAGAAAAAGGCAAAGATTTATTATATAAACAAAAATATTTTTACAAGAAAAAAGGAAGACGTGTTGCCATATTTGAGAAAAAAGTAAAGAAAGTGGTATAATGAGAAAAAAAATAAATGAAAAACTTGAGTGGAGATCCAGGTGCCAAAAAGACCAGTGCCAACAGCTGAGAAATATCACCAATTTATTAAAATCAACAAGCAGCAAAAAAAAGTAAGTGATAGCAGTTTATTTTTAATTAATATTTGTTAACCAGGTAAGTCCGACTTGGAATGATGCCAATTTTCAGTGGATGCATGGGGAGAAACGCTCCAGACACATGTCTTTGTAACATGGGAAGAAACTGGAGCACCCAGAGAAAGTTCACATGAATGCAGGGAGGACATGCAGACTCCACAAAGAAGGCACCCCAGCATCGAACAGGAGAACCTCTTGCTATGAGGTAACAACATTATCGCTGTACCACTGTGCAGTTTAGCACTTTCATCTAGGTAAAGACTTCTTCAGAACTCCTGAAGAAGTCTTTACCTAGACAAAAGTGCTAAATTGCTATCTCTTGCTATTTTTGCTGCTTGTTGATTTTAATAAATAGTTTGATGATATTTCTCAGCTGTTGGTACTGGTCTTTTTGGGCACTTGGATCTCCACTCAAGTTTTTCATTTGTTTGGTTTGGTTCTTGGTTTGTCAGTACACATGAAAAAAAAAAGGTTGAGAAGATGAAAAAGCAGAAATAAATATTATGAATATTATAGTGCAGTATGTTAAAGAGATGATACAAAAGAAAAAAAGTAATTGGAGAATGAGCAGTTCATAGAAGAAATGAATACAACATTGAAAAACAAATTACAGTTATGGATTTAGATATGGTAATTAGGAAAATAAATATAAATTCAGCACCAAGACCAGATGGTATAGGATATTTAATATATAAGAATTTAACACAATGGCAGAAAGAAATTTTGATGGGCATGTTTAATTAATGGCTAAAAGACAGTATTTGGTAGGTAGAAATATGTAGGAAAGGTATGAGATTTATACGGAAAAGGAGGGATGAAATAAAAAACTGACGATCAGTAATGTTGAACGATAATGATTATAAGATATTTATGACAATATGCAAATAATTTTAGCACATACATTAGAACATGCAGTGGGAGAAGGCATTTATGGGGTTAAAGGAAAAGGCAGCCAAAAATTATTAATGATAATCATATCAAAAAAGAAAAGAAGGAAGCAAAATTAATGGTGTCTGATATGACTAAAGCATCTTATTCAATACAGCATGAAACTTAAGGCAAATAATGGAAGGATGTAATTATGGTATACAAATGAAAAGGCATGAGTCAGTGTGTAAAGATACTAATATTAGGATCTTAGTAAATGGTTAGCTAAGTGAAGAATTTGAGATAAATAGAATTTTAAAACAAGGATGTCCAGTGAGTAGTAGTTTGCTTATAACGGTCATGAATTGTGTAGTAAAAGAAAGAAATGAAGCAATGGAAAAAGTAAATATGCACAGGAAATGGGTATTTCATATATACAATTATTATGCATTATGCAGATGCTATAATATTAATGGCTAAGAGTAAAGAAAAATGAAAGAGGTAATTATATATGTGCATAAACATTGCAAGAAGTTGGATTTGATAATGAATAGGGAAAATGCAAGGATTTTAGAGATGAAGAACAGCTGGACGTAATACAATGTGGAAGAAAAGTTATATTAATATTAGGAATTAAATTTGGGGAATATTCTACAATAAATGAACAATGGAAGAGAATTTCTAAAGAATTAAAAGGACTTAGTGTTATTTAAAACAGATATAGGCCATCTTATAAAAAAATATATATTTAATTAATACAGTACAGATGGGGAAATATCATATATAACTAGTGAGTATATGATACCAAGAGAATTGGAGAAACAATTTCTTGAAATAGTCTTTAGATTTATATGACAAGTAGGTTAAACCCAGTTAAAAAGGAGTGTTATATATGGATAAGGAAGATAAAGAAGATGGGGGTTGGGCTGAGTGAAGCCTGTAGTATCTGGGGCTTCATTGAATCTATACAGGATGTTAAAATGGATTCATGGAAAAGACAACAAGATGGTAGTAAGACTATTTAAGAAAAATATGAAAGGGAATGGACATTAATAAAATGAAATAAAAGGGAGACAGAATTGAGATATGAAGAAATCAAGATGTAGCAAGACAAAATGAAAAATATGAAAGTGTCAAGGGGTAGAAGAAAATAGAAAAATATTGTATAAAAACATAATGAGATTAAATTGCTGCATGAATGCATGGAGACATCTAATAGAAAAAAAAATAATAAAAGACATAAAACAAAGAAATATGTGGTGTATGAGGAATGTTGAATGTCACATTTTTTTTTTTATGAAGGCTGCAAATGAGTAGCTTGCCTTTAAAGGAAATATGCATTAAATGAAATGACGTTTCATTTTTGTGTTGAATTAGAAACCATAGAGCATGTTTTTTTTTTAACATGTACTATTACATTTAATTAATTAGTTTAATTAAATTAATTAAATTTATTATTGTACAAATTTCACATGTGCATTTATTTGAATATTGTAAGTTTGTTTTACACTTTTTAATTTAATAGGTCTGTGCTGCATATATCTATGCTGTATTTTCTTTATGTGGAGATTTTCTCCCTGGGCCTCTGCTAAAAATGGGCTTTGCCATGTTGGACTTTCCTGGTAAACATATGTAAAAATAAATAAATAAAATAAATGTAAAATAGCAAAAAAGTTATGGGAAAAATAATAGAAAAGAACAGTGTGAGAAAAATATGAGATGGTAAACAGATACATATGGATATAATTAAATATGGATTTTATGAGAAATGTAATAAGTAATATGTCAAAATTTTGGATAGAACAAATATTTTGTATTCTGTGGATAATGTGGAATAAAAGATTGAATGAGATTATGTCTAATGAAAATTGTATAATACCAAATATAATACAGAAAATCAAATTATGATTATGGAAAAAGGAGTGGGGTTCTATACTAACGTGAAACAAAAAGTTATAAATGAAGGAGGAATGTAAACTTAATGTAACTTTTGTAAATATGTAAGTATGCAAATTTGTACGTAGTTGTATTTAATAAAGGACTGCTACACTTTTCAATAGGTGCTATGGGATATTTCACAATGACTTGAGCGACCACCAACTCAAACAGATGAGGCCTCGGATTAACATATCATCTTGAGGACAACACACACACACACACACACACACACACACACACACACACACACACACAGGATTGCAGCATTCACCTAATACTACAATACCAGTAATCCAATCACCTGGAGTGAGAATAGAATCCTTAGCCTTCTGTTCTCCCAGCACCAAAGGTGAGTGCATTTCCTGCTGCTCCACTCATACTGACTTGCAAGGTTTTGGGAGTTTGGTAACACCTCTCATTATCATGTACCAGGCATAATATATCCTGTGTTCCATGATCACTTTCTTTCCAATGAGGTAAGTCAGTTCACCAAACTGTCTATATTATCTAGCAAACTTAAAAACTTTATGAATTAAAAGGCAAAATGCTTTTGCATGTGTTTTGCACGATATATTTCTCTTCTTTGATTGCAGTCAGATTTAGTTCAGACTTGGTTAAGATCACAGTGATGTATTCTGATTCTTATGTAATAATATTAGTATGTTATGTAACTACATATGTCCAGATACAATAAAGCCTACACAGTCCATTCCCACTGTGCAAATACGCACATGGTAATGCAGTGTTTTGGATTCAATAAGCAGTTCTATCAGTGTGTAGAGCTCTGCACAGCTGCACAAACAAAGTAAACTCCATGGTATGCAAATTACAGCATAAGTACCTGAACTGTATGCTAATCAATCAATCTAAGTTATAAAGCAACCATATAGACTCAGTGCTGGTTTTCCCTGTGTATTCCAAAACCCATTGGAATATAGCCATGGAAAGGAGTCTACACAGAAAAAATGTTAGAGGGGCTGCTGTTGCTTTAATTCACATGTATGTGCAACAGGCTGAACTCTATGCTGTTGCTGCTGCTAAGAGACCAAAGCCAAGAAAGAGAAGAGTTTTCAGAATCCAGTTAACTTATCACAATATATATGACATGGAAATTGTAGAGCACAAAAGGGTGGATAGAGACACTACAGGAATTCTGCATGCTCTGTCATTCTCAACTCAGAGCCAGGGTAAAATGAAGGAAACCCATCCAGTGGAGACAAAGGTATGTGTAACACTTAGAATCTTAGCTACATTTAGCTTTCAGAGACCAACAGGGGACATGCTGGGAGTGTCATAGGCATCAACATCCAGGATCCTCCATTAATACTTAAATGCTATGCTCCAACATGCTGGTGGTCACATATATTCTACCCATACTCTTGAGGATAGGGCCAGAAATATGCAGGAGATCTACCCTGTAGCACACTACCCTAAAGTACTGGGTACCATAGATTGTCTACATATAAAAATTAAGGCACCACCTGGGGAACACTGAAGGCTCTAGATTAATAGAAAGGGCTTCCACTCTATTAACTGCCAACTTGCTTCCACTCTTTTAACTGCCAATATGCGTATAATGCCAAGGGAATCATCTCAAATGTGTGTGCTGGCAACACAGGCAGTTACCATGACTCACATATCTGGAAGACCTCTCAACTGTATCAGATGTTCATTAGGAGGGATATTCCACAGGGTCATTTATTGAGGAATGCAGGTTACACACTGCAACAACAGCCAATTACACCCAGCAGAAATGCGCAAACACCTGCTAAAGAACACCATAATGAGGTACACACTTAAACCATAAATATCATAGCTCATGTATGTGGGCTTCTTAAGTCCTGGTTCCACTGCCTAGATACAGCTGGGTGAGCCCTGCAGTACAGTTCATTGACATGTACTGAAATATTCACAGTATATGCCATGCTATACAACATCATCCTAAGAAAACAGCTTCAACAGGATCAACATGGGGAAGGAGCACGCATCTCAACACCAATGGCAAGGTCAACACAGCCAAACACAGGTGAGGAGTTAGAGGGAGAAGCAACAGCTACTATAGGTGTAGGCAAAGGTATGTGTGCTGAATATGCCCTTGCATTGGCTAAGAGAAAACACATAGCACACTCTTTCACCATCTAAAGGCCTAAAACCTTCCTCCTATGGACATACAAATAGTAACACTTGATGCCAGGCAACTCTCACAGCCTTTAACTCTCCATGTATTAGCTGTGTACTGGTTGCATTAGACAGAGTCTGCCCTGAACTAAAATTGTTGCAACTGCTGAATTTAGAAGGTAAGTGTTGAACCTGGAGTGTATTGTGTAATAATATGAATGACTGGAATATTTTTGCATGTTGTTACTTGGTAGTATAAGTAAGTAAAAGGTGGGAGATTTGTATAGAAATGACCTTAACATGTGACAACAGAGACTTATTTGACTTATATGTGTCCATTATTAAGTAGTAGTCCTCAGGCATCAAAGATTCACATAGCCATACCTCTCAAAAGTAGTGATGGTTACTGCATGCCCTCAGTTTAGCACCATACGTTTGTACTGGAAAATAGTTAAACAGAGAAGTTAGAAAGTAATGATACAGATTGCAGTTTCAGACTTCACAACCCTCACAAAATCGTTAACAATAAAGATGGAAAATGTTTGGTGCTATCTAACTTTCTACAACCAATATAAGTCAAAGGTACAATAACCAATTCAACATCACAAATGCAGATATACTAAGCACTAAGTCAGCTATGCACCCTGAGCATCAGACACAAAACTTATGTGTCCCTGAATCCAAAATATACAAAACAAGGATATGGTGCAGTTATCATCACTTGCACAGGATATTGTGGGGGGGGGGGGGTAGGAAGCCTAGGCTGACACAAAAAGTGTCCGTAAGTATGTGTGAGTAAGAAAGAGAAGCAAGCAGACATTCAGATAAAGCAATAAATAGCCAGTGAGACAAAATGAGTTTTAAGCTGCATGGCTGAACCATGTAACTGTTGTGTGTGTGTGCCTGTATGGGTCCTTCAGAAGAAATTGGTGTGTGAGTGTCTGCATGAACACAGCCAAGGTCTATGATCGCTCTATATCTTGGTATGTCAGACAGGTGTGAGCTGTGAATGGTAGAGGTGGCAGTTTATTATTGTCATCCCTGACCACGAGAACTGGCTCTGCCAGGATTTGGACTGGCACATCCACGCCCGATGTCAGATGCACTGATGCTACCTGCACATGATTGATGTCTGCTGGATGAGGTCCCCTCACAAGGATGTCCAGGACCATGACCCCATGGCCTGCCATGTCTCGGTGTGGACAGTTAAACCTGGATCAGTGGAAGTATTGCACTATGGTGGCATCCATGCCCGATGTCAGATGCACCGATGCTACCTGCACATAATTGATGCCTGCTGGATGAGGTCCCCTCACAAGGATGTCCAGGACCATGACCCCATGGCCTGCCATGTCTCGGTGTGGACAGTTAAGCCTGGATCAGTGGAAGTATTGCACTATGGCAGCATGATTAGGCATGGCTAGATTGGCTAACAGCAGAGTAGGATGCTGTCCCCATCCCGGAAGACATTCTGTCACAGACACCACCCATTCAAATGTGCCATTCATCTGATCCATTGAATCTGCAATGCAGTGGAGGCAGTCACACATGTCACCTTGTTCCACATCTACAGCCCTACGCATTTTTCTGGAGCACCTATGAGAATGTGCCTGTGCCTCCTTGATGGCCTTAAACATACATTGAGTGGCACAGGAAAAGACACCTGGATCAGGTGGAGCATGGACAGCAGGCCTCCTCCAAGCACCCCTAACAACCTTCCAGAGTAGCAGCTTGCCGATACTTTGGGTAGAGCCAGAGTCCACAGGCAGGAAAGCTGCAGTAACCACATTTCCCTGATTGATTGTCTCACCCTCCACCTATCAAATATCTGAGGGCTCACTGGAATAGGTAGGTGTATTTCTACTGGCTGTGTCCAGTGTAATTTCAGGGATTGCTGTACGTCAGTCTCAGTGTCAGATTCAAAATCTGCATCCCCTGACTGTACCTCTGTTTGGCCAGCATCATCATCAGAGTCTGCTTATACTCTGATATCAGGTGGTAGAAGTCCCACACTTCCACTGTCAGGATCACTTGAGATAATAAGAAACAAACACAGGAGCAATTAATACCTGCACTACTATAGTCGAATATATGCTAAAAATATAAGTGACGCCACTATTAGACAGTACAGCAATATTTGCAATAGTCCTGACATCAACATCACACATTAAAATATTTCTTTAAATTGCTCATCAATACTGACATAAAAATGATTGGCTTACTATGTGCAGTTGATGGTATGCTCTGTGTGCTGTATGGTCCTGAATGAAGTTAAGCAAAATGTAAGGACAGCATCGTTACAAATCACAGTAACACCAAGAGGGGAGTAATACATTTTCCTCTTTATATGTTCATTAACTATACTTTCAACAAGAACTTCGAAGACAAGTCTAATATAAGCCCATGTGCAATCAATCAAGATGTGCTGTTAATTGTAAAAATCTTCAACTCCCCCCAAAAAAAATAATTGTGAAACAGAACTAATGTATTGATTTAAATTATATTACTATACAACAGTGCATAAACCTACTCATCCCCCCAGGCAAACTCTTTCCCTCAGCCCTCGCTTCACCTCTGGAACTCCACCACCAAACATCCGCACCACCTCTAACCACTCTACCTTCAAGAAGTCTTTCTTACTAGCATCACAGTGGAATGCTCTGTTGCTCCCCCACCATAACTAAACTTACTTAAATTTCCTTATCACATCCTACTTTTTAGCTCTACTATTGTTCTCTAATTTGTATTAATGTTTTTGTATTTTTTCTATTGTTCAGCATTTTTTTTTTTTTTCTCAATGTATTAATTTGTTATGACTGCTTATATATATCTGATTAGTTTCACTTTATTCTTACATTATTATTCTATTTTCTAACTTTCTGTCCCTAGACTGTTTCAAGCTATTATTTATTGTTTTTTTTTTTTTGGGAGTTTTCTCCCCAGGACCTACTGAAGCTTGAGCCCCCCAGGACGACTATAAACGTTAAAACCAACCTAAATAAAATAAATTAACTACTGAGATACAAAAGCCTACTTGGATGCTCCTCCTGGGATATGCTTGCTGTCCCTGAAGCAATAGCAGCAATGTCAGGGTATGCTGTTCTGCACTTTTCTATGAGCTGTCTGGATCCCTGTCAATAGATAGGAACTCTTCATTTGCTGTTAGTGGTGGCTGTGAAGCAGGCTCTCCTGGTACCCATCCAGTCCTGGGCCACTACAGCTGTTCTCCTCTGTGTAGATGAGATCCTGTCAGTGTCCCTATGGTGTACTTGGTCATATATCCTTCTGTGGCTACCCACTGCATCAATGTCTGCAACTATCTGGTGTGAAATATGCATTCTGCTGACATAGCTCCACGTTCCCACTCAAGCAGGAAGGCATCATGTCACCTAAAAGGTTCAACAATGACCTGACTCTCAGGGTCAGTGAAGGGTGATATTCAAGGATTGAGATGCCTGGATGACATAGTCCTAGGTGTCCTGAAGGACAACATTAGGATAGTCCACATAAGTATCACGTAACTACAAAATAACTATTCCCAGATAAAAGAGAAAAGGTAGGATTTCAATATTACATACCAGAAATACAAAAGCAGTCTAGAAATTTAAAATATAATCAACAGGCTGGATACCATAAAAGAAGAGTAACAATAGCAACATATCCTTGTTTGTGCCATAACAGAAATGCAGCTTTGCTCTCCCACCCCAAAAGAACAGACAAATGACACATTTTGCTAACAAACCATCTTTGAAATGCTAAAAGTGTTAACAAATGTACTGTCTCCAAAACATATCTACTGATTTAACACAGAACATTCCATGTTAAGGTAGTGTCAATCATGTATACCTGTGAAATGCTATGACAAACATGCCCATGCCATCAGCACACGTCTAACTAATGCTCACAGATAGAAGTGTAAAAACCTTTGCTAATCAATATATATATATATATATATATATATATATATATATATATATATATATATATATATATATATATATAAAGCTATTTAACAGGTTTGTCTTAATTACATTTCAGTATATGCAGTATATAGCTGAAAAAATGCAAGCATACCAAATGAAGTTCGGTAATCCTCAGTGCAGATACACCTGAAAGTAATAACCTCTTTTCTGTGTTTGCAACATAAACAAGTCTCCTCATCTTTAGTTTCCCTATCTACATGGGTGCCTTTAAATGGTGTAGATTCAGGGCTGTCAGCATGGTGAAGATGCAAATGAGGTGTGAACTTATTAGAATTGCTGAATCCCAAATACTTGGCTCCATATACTGCTGTAAACATAGTGCATGCACTCTCTCAGTGTTTGTTTTTAATGGATTGCAACTATGAATTACTACTGGTAGGGGAAAGAAAACTATAACAGCAATGCAGACTGTCCAATGCCCAGTGTGCATGTCAGGTTAGACTTACAAAATGTTAGAAGTCATTTTGTCACGGCTGGAAATTTTAGTATGCAGCACACAATTCACAGGTTTTGTTCATTAACATCCAACCTCTCCTTCATTTGTTGGCAATTGCATATTATACTATTGCCATTTAATATCCTCACACATTTTAAGTTCCATGATATAGAATGTTTTACAGGCTGCATGTCTCAGGTAATTAGTCAGATAAGAGAAGAATGAGCAACAATCATAGAGAAGTAAGACAGAGCTGCATATTTGCAGGCAATGCTCATAACTGGCTATGTGATCACTCAGTGCACATCCAAAAGTAATTAATGTACAAATAACTGTTATGTAGTTTCATATCACTGTAGATGATGTTGCAGTTTGTTAAATGCAGAATGATTTCAGTTCCTTGCTGCAGAGCTGTTTGTGTGGCAAAGAGGGATAAGGCACCTTTACTGGGTTCTAAAGGTTCATTGGAGTGACAGTTCAAATCCAGACCTATGTAAAAATATTTGTAATGTGCATGTCATAGATTGTTTTCTTCATTTCAACTACTTTTCCCCATTGTTTTCTTTTTTTTTTGGGGGGGGGGGGGCAATGTTTGCATAATGCACCACTTAGTACAAACATTGGAAACGGGAACAAATTAATGTCTGGTTTGGCTGTGCTTATATCATTTGCAGAAAGCACAGCAGTGTGCAAGCTGGACGAGTGGCCCACCCAGGAAGCAAACAGAACACCTGCAAACAGGGTGTCTGTAAAAAGGCAGAAGTCAAGAAAAATACATTGTTACAATTTCTGTGTTCCATCATGCAACTGCACTTAGTGGTGTTTTGATGGTGGTTGGCAAGGTTCCTCAGCAGCTACAGCCATTGAACACTTGCAGACAGCACTCAGACAGCCAATTATGGAAAATGGATACATTCAATGAATTATGTTGGGCACCATGCAAACACTCTAAGTGGCATTGAACAGCTGTTAACACAGAGACCTTAAGAATGATTAGGAAATGTAATGTTATGTAACTAGAAGTGTGGCAGGAGTTGTAAGTTTAAGGTTGGTGTACAGATGGTTGTGGGTTCTAGTACAGGGTATGTAACCTATTTTAACTGTTGTGACAGTGGAATTTATAGCAGTGAACTGAAAAATAGGCAAGTGCTATTTCAACTTTCTTTTGGCAACAGGTGAAAGTGTAGGACAGCCATACACATGGTTCTGGGTTCTAATACAGGATAGTCCATATACTTTTACTATTATTCCACTTCCCATTATATTCACTCTCACTTATAACACTTTAGATAGTGCAGCTGATATGAATTATATGTATGAAGGATGAGACACCATTATTGTGTTTTCAAATGTACGACTGAGGGTATACTGTGTACTATATTTATTTAAGTATAATTCTGCTATCTGGACTTGTGCAGGCTTCACAATTACATAAGACACAACTGGATCTATATCCAATAACTTAGGTCGCACACATGCACGTGTAACAGCTCAAACTGTCACTCATATTTATGTATGATTACAGGCTATGACTGAACAGCACTTCTTCTGGGGAAAGATGGAAAATCAATGCTGTGGAAGAAAATGTTTAGTCCCTTATACCTAGGTTTGAATCCCACAGTGTAAAAAAACAATTTTCCTCAGTGTATAAAGGCAAAAACAAATGTGTAAGGTAATTACATTTATGCCCCCAGAGCATGTTTGCAAACTTGACCCACTGAACAGTTACCTTCCAATTTCCAATATATATTTCCAGGCTACATCAGTAGACACCCCTCAAATTAAGGCAAAGTGTCAGATTAACCTTCCAATTTTAACACCTATAATCTGGTCAAAAAAGAGAATCACACACAACTCACATAAGTAGCAGAAAAAGCAAAGGATCCCTTCACATTTTGGTCTCTATGTTTGTGCAGAGTTTGGCATTGTGCAGCAATGCCAAATGACAGTGAGCAGCGGTACAATGCAGTAGTTACCTCTGCCCAATGCCACTTAACTCCGATGAGCTATGCCAACATACAGTAATACAAGTACTATAAAGAATTAATGTCATTGCATTATCACTGTTTATTTAAAAGTATTAAATACACCTGGATTTGAACCCAGTATCATCTGGGCTCAAAAAGGAAGGTGTCAGTACATTTACACCTGTTGCCAGAGATTTAGTTAAGCCACAGGTGAGTTTTATAGACTCATTACTGATTCTGAGACTTTAGTAATGCAGCTTGTGTTTGAGAACTGCTTAGCTACTCTCAAACATAGAAAGTAATGGAAATGTGTATCTCTCATGCGCAAATGCTTTGCCAACCATAGCACAAACCTGCTGCTTGCCACACTATTGAAAAATAAATATTATGTATTACTGCCATTTACTGTCCATTTCCTATCTATTACACTTACAACACACTGATACAAGATAAAGTGAAAAAAAGCAATTTTCTGATGTAAAAGAAATCACCGTCAGAAAAAACTTGTAGCTTTTATTACAACAAGCAAAGCTTTCGGTCAAACAACCTTCTTCAATGCTATTTTCTCATTCATTTAAAAGGAGCAAAGCAGACACAACATGACCACAGCCATCCAATCACAAAGTACCCTTAATTAAGTACTTATAAACACATAAATCACATAAATACACTTCAA